>NW_027308112.1:0-193000 GCF_047496885.1 Scyliorhinus torazame | reverse complement strand
TGAATCACTAGCTTTCGGAGCACAGCTCCTCCCTCAGGGGCAGTACGGTAGCCTTGTGGATAGCACAATTGCTTCACAGCTCCAGGGTCCCAGGTTCGATTCCGGCTTGGGTCACTGTCTGTGCGGAGTCTGCACATCCTCCCTGTGTGTGCGTGGGTTTCCTCCAGGTCCTCCGGTTTCCTCCCACAGTCCAAAGATGTGCAGGTTAGGTGGATTGGCCATGATAAATTGCCCTTAGTGTCCAAAATTGCCCTTAGTGTTGGGTGGGGTTACTGAGTTATGGAGATAGGGTGGCGGTGTTGACCAAGGGTAGGGTGCTCTTTCCAAGAGCCGGTGCAGACTCGATGGGCCGAATGGCCTCCTTCTGCACTGTAAATTCTATGAAATCTATGAATATGAGATTTCACATGTACACATGATGACACCCAGCTCTATCTCACCACCAACTCTCAACATGTTCACTTTTTGTTAAATTATCAGACAGCAGATCTGACATTCAGCATTGGATGAGCAGATCTTTCTGTGAATTAAATATTATGAAAATGATTGTTTCCCTGGAAAAGCCTGATACTAAACCAGCTTTTCATAACCTCACTCTCAGATTTGATATTGAGATGAGCTAAAAGTAATCACATCATTCTACCATCACAAAGATCATTTCTGAGACCTCTCTTCTCACCGTCTCTACACATCTGCTGCTGAAACCCTCCTTTAGGTCTTTGTTACCTCCAGACTTGTCAATTCTAGTCCACTCCCCGTTGGCATCCTTGGTAAACGTGAGGTCGCCCAGAACTCAGCTGTCCATATCCTTCCTCACATGGTCTCATGGTCTCAGTAACCTTTCACCCCTGTCCTCACTGACTTACACCTCTCCCCATCGAAGAACATCTTGATTTCAAAATTCTCACCATTGTTTTCGAATCCCTTCCCATGGCCCCACCCCTCCCTAAATCTATCATCTCTGCTATCCCGAGGTTTCTGGACTCATCTCTGTCTGATCAGGGCAGCACGTTAGCATAGTGGTTAGCACTGTTGCTTCACAGCGCCTGGGTCCCAGGTTCGATTCCCGACTTGGGTCACTGTCTGTGCGGAGTCTGCAAGTTCTCACCGTGTCTGCGTGGGTTTCCTCCGCGTGCTCTGGTTTCTTCCCACAATCCAAAGATGTGCAGGTTAGGTGGATTGGCCATGCTAAGTTGCCCTCAGTGTCCAAAAAGGTGGGGTGGAGTTACTGGGGTATGGGGATAGGGTGGACATGTGGGCTTGGGTAGGGTCCTCTTTCAAAGAGCCGGTAGACTCGATGGGCCGAATGGCCTCCTCCTGCACAGTAAATTCTATGATCTCTCGAGCGTTCTCAATTTTCATTACTCCACCATTGGTGGCTGCACCTTCAGCTGCCTAGACCTCAAACTCTGACACCCCCACCCAAATCTCTCCTCCTTGGTGATGTTTCTTAAAACCTGCCTCTTTGACCAAGCTTTTGATCATCTGACTGAAATCTCATTATGTGTCTCGGTATTTTTTATTTTATAATGTGAATATGAAACACCTTCAGGCATTTGATTACATTAAAGGGTTTATATAACTGTTAAATATAAGTTGTTGACAGTTACATCTTCCATAAGGGTCTGTTTGCTTTTATCAGCTGGCACCTGTACCATGATATTGGGAGGCTGGTGTGAGTGTGCAGAAGTGATTTGTTTCTTGTAGCTTGCTTCTTGTTTCTTTCTAGCGTGTGGAAACACAGGGTGAATTTGCGGCGATAACAGGACACAGGCGTGCTCAGCTACCCGACAACTGGACAACGTTAAATTATTCCTGTGGACAGTAGAATGAGAACATTTCAAATCATCAAGACATTGACATATACACCATAAGAGTGTGTGTAAATATATTCAACATTTTCTTTAGTGTTTTAAAAAAAATGTATTTTATTACCAACATGTATCCAAACAGGTTACAACATATAAACACCCCGGAAAACATACTTCCCAGCAATCAACTATACAGTCTGTACAAATGTTTTCCCCTTTTTCACCGCCGCCCCCCCCCCCCCCACAAACAGCACCTCAATAATAATAATAACTTATTGTCACAAGTAGGCTTCAATGAAGTTTCTGTGAAAAGCCCCTAGTCGTCACATTCCGGCACCTGTTCGGGGAGGCCGGTCTGGGAATTGAACCCGCGCTGCTGGCATTGTTCTGTATTACAAGCCAGCTGTTTAGCCCACTGTGCTAAACCAGCCTCATAAACACAGCCACAAACATCCCCCACCTTTTCTCAAACCCCTCTGTGGAGTCCCTTAATTCATATTTTATATTTTCCAACTGCAGGAAGTCGTATAGGTCACCCAACCAAGCCGGTAGCCCTGGTGGCGATGCCGACCGCCACTCCAGTAAAATTCGCCGCCGTGCAATCAGAGAGGCGAAGGCCAAGACATCGGCCTTCCTCCTCTCCATGAGTTCTGGCTTCTCTGAGACCCCAAATATCGCCACCAAAGAGTCCGGGTCCACCTCCTTTTTCACTATCCTGGCCGCGAACAGTCCCGCCCAGAATCTTCCCAATTTTTTGCAACTCAAAAACATTTTTTTTTTGTTTGTTTTTTATAAATTTAGTGTACCCAATTCATTTTCCCAATTAAGGGGCAATTTAGCATGGCCAATCCACCAATGCACATCTTTGGGTTGTGGGGGCGAAACCCACTCAAACACGGGGAGAATATGCAAACTCCACACGGACCATGATCCATAGCCGGGATCGAACCTGGGACCTCGGTGCCGTGAGGCAGCAGGGCCTCACTGCGCCACCGTGCTGCCCATCACAACCCAAAAACATGTGCACGTGTTTCACTGGCCCCCACCCACACCTCTCACACTCCTCTGCTACCCCCTGAAAGAACCCACTCATTCTCGCCCAAGTCAAATGCACCCTGTGCACCACCTTAAACTGTATTAGGCTCATCCTTACACATGAGGAAGTCCCGTTTACCCTACACAGTGCCTCACTCCATACTCCCCAATTGATATCTCCTCCCAATTCCCCATCCCATTTCTCCTTGATCTTCATCACCCCCCAACCACTTGTATATATCCCCAATTCTTCCCTTCCCTTCCACATCCGGAAGCAGCGGTCGCTCCAGCAGGGTGTATCCCGGCAACCTAGGGAACCCCTTCCAGACCTTTCGTGCAAAGTCCCTAACCTGCAGATACCTGAACTCACTACCCCTCGGCAGCTCTACTCTCTCCCTTAGCTCCTCCAGACTGGCGAACCCTTCCTCAAAATACAGATCCCTCATCTTGGCCAGCCGCACTTCCCTCCACCTCCTGTATACACTATCCATCACCCCCGGCTCAAACTCATGATTCTCGCACAGCAGCGTTGACACCAACATCCTTCAACCCTAAGATGCCTCCTCGACTGATCCATATCTTCACCATGGACTGCACTACCCGGCTCCCTGAATACGTACTCGGAGCCATTGGCAACGCTGCCGCCACCATAGCCCTCAAACCACTTAGATTCCTCCTCCATCCTAACCCACTCCACTCCTTCTCCTTCCCACCATCGCCGCACTTTATCCACATTCGTCGCCCAATAATAATGAAGCAGGTTCGGCAACGCCAGCCCCCCTGCTGCCTCTGCCTCTGTAGCAGGGTCCTCCGAATCCCCGGCCCCTTCCCGCCCATACAAAGTCAGAAATGGTCGTGTCCAAATTCCTAAAAACGGCCGATCAGGTGAGCCTGAAAAGTAAACAAGAACCTTGGCAGAATATTCAGTTTCACCACTTAGACCCTCCCCGCCAACGTCAACTGCCGTGTACCCCACCTCTTAAGATCCTCCCTGGCTTTCTCCACCAGTTTCGTAAAGTTCCACTTATGGAGCCCCGTCCATTCCCTCGCTACCTGAATCCCCAAGTACCTAACCATATCCCTCGCTACCGTATATGGCATCCCCCCTAAAAATTTGCCCGCCATCCCAGCTCATTCACCTGGAAAACCTTGCTTCCCCAACATTCCGTTTATACCCCGGGAATCCTCCAGACCTCCCCAGCAGGCCCATTATCCTTCCTATACTCTGCGCGGATCCGAAACATATAGCAACAGGTCATTGGCACAGAGCGACATCTGACGCTCCCTCTGTCCCCTCATAATCCCTTGCCATGCTGCTGATCCCCTGAGAGCCATTGCCAGAGGCTCTCTGGCCAGCGCATCAGTAACGGCGACAGCGGACACCCCTGCCTCGTACATCTTCAGTGTTTTAACATCTTTTTTATATGGAGTCTGGAACTGCACGCAGTCCTCCTTCTAACCAAGATTCTCCATAAATCTAATAGGACCCCACAGCTGTTGCATTAAATTCCTCTAAAAAATGGACCCCATCTCATTCTTTGTGCTCTCAACAATTTGTGTTGTCCCTTTTGGTGATTCAGGAATCTCATTAAATCTGTCTGATTTATCCAGAGAAGCCCCACAATACAGAAGGAGGCTATTCAGCCCATCGAGTCAGCCCTCAAAAAGTGCACTCTACCTTGGGCCCACTCCCCTGCCCTCAGCCCACTCTCCCACCCTATCCCTGTAACCCCACGCATTGATCAGAGCCAATTCACCGAACCATTCTGTTTGTATCTCCCTGGATTTGGTGCAGGTTACCACGTTATTAACTCTCGCACAACTCTTAAGAACGTAAGAACTTTTGTCGACTATAAATGTCATGAAGATATTTCCAATACCAGGTGATGAAAGGTAGTTGCTCCTGGCAAACATCCCTGCGGAAAATCGCATCTCATTACAGCCAGTCAGAGAAAGAAATATCCCCGAAGTCCTGCCCTCTGAGCACAGTTTGAACATAGACCATAGAACATTCGAACCTTCGGCCCTCGATGTTGCGCCGACCTGTGAAACCACTCTAAAGCCCATCTACACTATTCCCTTATTGTCCATATGTCTATCCAATGACCATTTGAATGTCCTTAGTGTTGGCGAGTCCACTACTGTTGCAGGCAGGGCATTCCACGCCCTTACTTTAAGATAAAGATAGATAGTTTTTTGAAGAATAAAGGGATTAAGGGTTATGGTGTTCGGGCCGGAAAGTGGAGCTGAGTCCACAAAAGATCAGCCATGATCTCATTGAATGGTGGAGCAGGCTCGAGGGGCCAGATGGCCTACTCCTGCTCCTCGTTCTTATGTTCTTATTACTACTCGCTGAGTAAAGAACCTACCTCTGAAATCTGTCTTATATCTATCTCCCCTCAATTTAAAGGTATGTCCCCTCGTGCTAGACATCACCATCCGAGGAAAAAGGCTCTCAGTGTCCACCCTATCCAATCCTCTGATCATCTTGTATGCCTCAATTAAGTCACCTCTTAACCTTCTTCTCTCTAACAAAAACAGCCTCAAGTCCCTCAGCCTTTCCTCATAAGATCTTCCCTCCATGCCAGGCAACATTCTGGTAAATCTCCTCTGCACCCTTTCCAATGCTTCCACATCCTTCCTATAATGCGGCGACCAGAATTGCACGCAATACTCCAAATGCGGCCGCACCAGAGTGTTGTATAGCTGCAACATGACCTCATGGCTCCGAAACTCAATCCCTCTACCAATAAAAGCTAACACACCATACGCCTTCTTAACAACCCTCTCAACCTGGGTGGCAGCTTTCAGGGATCTATGTACATGGACACCGAGATCTCTCTGCTCATCCACACTGCCAAGAATCTTACCATTAGTCCAGGACTCAGTCTTCATGTTATTCCTTCCAAAATGAATCACCTCACACTTTTCTGCATTAAACTCCATTTGCCACCTCTCAGCCCAGTGCTGCAGCTTATCTATGTCCCTCTGTAACTTGTAACAACCTTCCACACTGTCCACAACTCCACCGACTTTAGTGTCATCTGCAAACTTACTCACCCATCCTTCTACGCCCTCCTCCAGGTTATTTATAAAAATGACAAACAGCAGTGGCCCCAAAACAGATCCTTGTGGTACACCACTAGTAACTGGACTCCAGTCTGAACATTTCCCATCAACCACCACCCTTTGTCTTCTTCCAGCTAGCCAATTTCTGATCCAAACTTCTAAATCACCCTAAATCCCATGCCATAAGACCATAAGATCAGAAGACATAGGAGCGGAAGTAAGGCCATTGGGCCCATCGAGTCCACTCCACCATTCAATCATGGCTGAATTCAACTGCATTTACCTGCTCTCTCTCCATAGCCCTTAATTCCTTGAGAAATCAAGAATTTATCAACTTCTGTCTTAAAGACACTCAATGTCCCGGCCTCCACTGCCCTCTGTGGCAATGAATTCCACAGACCCACCACTCTCTGGCTGAAGAAATTTCTCCTCATCACTGTTCTAAAGTGACTCCCTTTTATTCTAAGGCTGTGCCCCTGGGCCCTAGTCTCCCCTGCTAATGGAAACAACTTCCCTACGTCCACCCTATCTAAGCCATTCATTATCTTGTAAGTTTCTATTAGATATCCCCTCAACCTCCTAAACTCCAATGAATATAATCCCAGGATCCTCAGACGTTCATCGTATGTTAGGCCTACCATTCCTGGGATCATCCGTGTGAATCTCCGCTGGACCCGCTCCAGTGCCAGTATGTCCTTCCTGAGGTGTGGGGCCCAAAATTGCTCGCAGTATTCTAAATGGGGCCTAACTAATGCTTTATAAAGCTTCAGAAGTACATCCCTGTTTTTATATTCCAAGCCTCTTGAGATAAATGACAACATTGCATTTGCTTTCTTAATTACGGACTCAACCTGCAAGTTTACCTTTAGAGAATCCTGGAGTAGGACTCCCAAGTCCCTTTGCACTTCAGCATTATGAATTTTGTCACCGTTTAGAAAATAGTCCATGCTTCTATTCTTTTTTCCAAAGTGCAAGACCTCGCATTGGCCCACGGTGAATTTCATCAGCCATTTCTTGGACCACTCTCCTAAACTGTCTAAATCTTTCTGCAGCCTCCCCACCTCCTCCATACTACCTGCCCCTCCACCTATCTTTGTATCATCGGCAAACTTAGCCAGAATGCCCCCAGTAACGTCATCTAGATCGTTAATATATAAAGAGAACAGCTGTGGCCCCAACACTGAACCCTGCGGGACACCACTCGTCACCGGTTGCCATTCCGAAAAAGAACCTTTTATCCCAACTCTCTGCCTTCTGCTTGACAGCCAATCGTCAATCCATGTTAGTACCTTGCCTCGAATACCATGGGCCCTTATTTTACTCAGCAGTCTCCCGTGAGGCACCTTATCAAAGGCCTTTTGGAAGTCAAGATAGATAACATCCCAGCAAGTTCACACTGGGCAGAGAATGTTCACGTGCTCCAAGTGTGGGAAAGGTTTCGCTCATTCATCCACCCTGCTGAAACACCAGCAAATTCACAGATAACTACAGTGATTGAATTTTGCTGTTCATCTCATCCAGGACAGAAACATATTGATTGGAGTCTGTTGCTGCTGATGTTGATAAACTCCAGCCCAGCTACAGGAGTAAATATTGTATATAATTGTCAAATAAATCAGCTTTGTGTTAAGCATAAACTTGTATGTTGAGTCTTTTTAATATCTCGAACACGTTAGCTCCTTTTGAAGGCTCTCCACCTCCCCTGTCTCCTCCATCCTCACCTCCAACAACAAGTGTGAGGAGCTCATGGAGCTTCTTTGTCACTAAGATTGAGACAATCTGATCATCTGCCTCTGCTGTTTCCCTCTCTTCCACCAGTCCACAAGGCCAAACTGTTTCTGAAGTTCCCCTTTGTGGATCCCTGAATTCCCATCTTTCTCCATCCAACCTCCACACAAATCGGTTCAGACTGGGCCCACAATTATTTACAATATATATTAATGACTTGGATGAGGGAAGTGAATGCACTATTGCCAAGTTGGCAGATGACGCATTAATAGGTGGGAAGGCAAGTGGTGAGGATGACATAAAAGAGTCTACATGTGGTTATAGACAGGTTAAGTCACTGGGCCAAAATCCGGCAGATGGAATTCATAAAGGAAAATGTGAACATAGAACATAGAACTGTAACAGCACAGTACAGGCCCTTCAGCCCACGATGTTGTGCCGACCATTTAGAGTAATCTAAGATCAACCTAACCTACACCCCTTCAATTTACTGCTGTCCATGTGCCTGTCTAAGAGTCGCTTAAATGTCCCTAATAACTCTGACTCCGTCACCTCTGTTGGCAGTGCATTCCACACACTCACCACTCTCCGTGTAAAGAACCTACCTCTGACATCTCCGCTATACCTTCCTCGAATCACTTTAAAATTATGTCCCCTCGTGACAGCAATTTCCACCCTGGGGAAAAGTATCTGGCTATCCACTCTATCCATGCCTCTCATCACCTTGTACACCTCTATCAAGTCACCTCTCTGCCTTCTTCGCTCCAGTGAGAAAAGCCCTAACTCCCTCAATCTTTCTTCAAAAGACATGACCTCCAGTCCAGGCAGCATCCTGGTAAATCTCCTCTGTACCCTCTCCAAAGCATCCACATCCTTCCTATAATGAGTCGACCAGAACAGGACACAGTATTCCAAGTGTGGTCCAACTAGAGTTTTATAAAGCTGCAGCAAAACCTTACGGCTCTTAAACTCAATCCCCTGTTAATGAAAGCCAACACACCATATGCCTTCTTAACAACCCTATCAACCTGGGTGGGAACTTTGAGGGATCTATGTACGTGGACCCCAAAATCCCTCTGTTCCTCCACACTTCCAAGAATCCTGCCTTTAACACTGTATTCAGCATTCAAATTCGACCGTCCAAAATGAATCACTTCACATTTATCAAGGTTGAACTCCATGTGCCACTTCTCAGCCTAGCTCTGCATCCTGTCAATGTCCTGTTGTAACCTGCAACAACCCTCAACACTATCTACAACTCCACCAATCTTTGTGTCATCGGCAAACTTACTAACCCACCCTTCCACTTCCTCATCCAAGTCATTTATAAAAACCACAAAGAGCAGAGGTCCCAGAATAGATCCTTGCGGGACACCACTGGTCACCAACCTCTAGGCGGAATACTTTCCATCCACTACCACTGTATCCAGACAGCCAAAATCCCCTGTAACCCATGCCCCCTAACTTTCTGAATGAGCCTACCATGGGGAACTTTATCAAATGCCTTACTGAAATCCATATACACCACATCCACTGCCCGACCTTCATTAATGTGTCTCGTCACATCCTCAAAGAATTCAATGAGGCTTGTGAGGCATGACCTGCCTCTCACAAAGCCATGCTGAATATCTTTAATCAAACTATGTTTTTCTAAATGTTTTTTCTATGGATAGTCAGAGGCTTTTCCCCAGAGTAGAGGGGTCAATTACTAGGGGGCATAGGTTTAAGGTGAGAGGGGCAAGGTTTAGAGTAGATGTACGAGGCAAGTTTTTTACGCAGAGGGTAGTGGGTGCCTGGAACTCGCTACCGGAGGAGGTGGTGGAAGCAGGGACGATAGTGACATTTAAGGGGCATCTTGACAAATACATGAATAAGATGGGAACAGAGGGATACGGACCCAGGAAGTGTAGAAGATTGTAGTTTAGTCGGGCAGCATGGTCGGCACGGGCTTGGAGGGCCGAAGGGCCTGTTCCTGTGCTGTACATTTCTTTGTTCTTTGTTAAATAATCATAAATCCTATCTCTCAGAATCCTTTCCAATATTTTGCTCACCACAGACGTAAGACTGAAGGGTCTGTAATTCCCAGGGATTTCCTATTCCCTTTCTTGAATAGGGGAACAACATTCACCTCCCTCCAATGATCCGGTACTACTCCAGTGGATAGTGAGAACGCAAAGATCATCGCCAATGGCGCAGAAACTCCTCCCTCGCTTCCCGTAGTAACCTTGGGTATATCCCGTCAGGCCCAGGGGACTTATCTATCCTGATGCTTTTCAAAATTTCCAGCACATCCTCCTTCTTAATATCAACCTGTTTGAGTCTAGTAACCTGGTTCACACTGTTCTCATGGGCAACAAGGTCCCTCTCTCTAGTGAATATTGAAGCAAAGTATTCATTTAGGGCCTCTCCCATCTCTTCAGACTTTAGGCACAAGTTCTCTTCACTAACCCTGACCGGCCCTACCCTCACTCTGATCATCCTCTTATTTCTCACATAAGTGTAGAATGCCTTGGGGTTTTTCCCAAATTCTTCCCACCAGGGCTTTTTCATGCCCCCTTCTAGCTCTCCTCAGTCCATTTATGAGTTCCTTCCTGGCTACCTTGTAACCCTCCAGAGCCGAGTCAGATCCTTGCTTCCTCAACCTTACGTAAGCTTCCTTCTTCCTCAACCTTACATAAGCTCCCTTCTTCCTCTTGACTAGAAGTTAATAACTTTGGTAGGAAGGAGCGGAAAATTATTTAAATGGAGAAAGACTGCAGAAATCTGCAGCACTGAGGGATTTTGAGATCCTCTTGCTGAATCACAAAAAGCTGGCAAACAAGTTCAGCAGATAATTGGGAAGGGAGATGAACAGGATAGGAATAGAGGTCCCCGGAAGGGTAGGGTTTTTTAGTTCAGATGGGCAGCATGGTTGGTACAGGTTTGGAGGGCTGAAGAGCCTGTTCCTGTGCTGTAATTTTCTTTGTTCTTTGAAATGGAATGTTGGCCTTTATTTCAAAGGGAATGGAGTATAAAAATAGGGAAGATCTGATAAAACTAAACAAGTCACTAGTTAGACCACATCTGGAATACTGTGAACGGTTTTGGTCCCCTTATCTTAGGGGAAAGATATAGACATTGGAAGCAGTCCAGAGAAGGTTCACGAGGTTCATCTCGGATATGGAAGAATTTTCTTATAGGAGAGATTGAGTAGCTTGAGCATGTACTCAATGGAGTTTAGAGGAATGAGAGGTGACCTTATTGATACAGATAGGATTCTCAAGGGGCTTGACAAGGTAGATGCTGAGAGGTTGTTTGCCCTTATTGAAGAGCCTAGTACTAGCAGGCATGATCTCAGAATAAGGAATTTAAGACAGAGACAAGGAGGAATTTCTTCTCTCAGTGGAGAGTGAATCTATGGAAGTTACCACAGTGAAAGTTAGAGGCTGGGTCATTAGATATATTGAGGGCTGGGACTTCCGGTGGCATGGGCGAGCAGGGCGGCCGCAACAACAAGAGCTCACGCCGGTGGCCGCGATTCACGGCGATTTCGGGGAAATCCCCGAGTCCTCACGCACTCCCCGACTATCGTCGGCCTTTGGGGCCACCACGAGCAGCCAGCGGGGCCGGTGTAAAAACCGGAGAAGAACCCTGCGTGGGTGTCGGATGGCGGGGGCTGAGGCGCTGGGCCCGGCGCGGCAGGTTAGAGCAGCGGGGGCGGAGCTACGAGGAGGCCAAGACGGCCAGGGCACTATGTAGGGAGGGTGCTCCACGTCGGATGGCTCCCACCTAGGAAGAAGAAAGAAGGCTGAAGCCTGGTCCCAGGAGAGCTCTGGGTGAATGCAAAGGAGAAAGAAGGAAGGTTTAAGGAAGTTTGGTGAAAGTTTTTTTTTTTCTCTCCCCCTCCCCCTTTTTTTTTCAAAAAAAGAATGTCAGATTGATGAAGGACAGGAGGGTGAAGGGGGAGAGAGGAGAAAGGAAAGAAGATAAAAAACAATAAGCCGCTAAAGGATGCGAAGAGCAGCGTCGAAGAAAGGAGGAAACGCGGGTTCGCCGCAGAAGGAGAAGACGAGCAAAAGTGTTGACAGGATGGCGGAAGCCGAACTTGACCGGAGAAGATGACCGAGGTGATGGTGGTGGAGCTGGAAAAACAGTTTGTGAGGCACATAGAGGCCTTGAGGAAAGGGACGGCGGTCGTGTGGAGGTCATTGGTGGAGGAGGCAATCGGCCCGATGAGGGTGGAGGTGGCAAAGGCATCGGCCGAGGTGAGAGAGCAGGGCGAGAAGATGAAGGAGGTGGAGGAGGCCGTGACACGACACAGCGACTAGGTCACTTCGATGGGGAACGAGCTGCGGAGGGTGGTGGAGGTTAACAGAGGACTCCGAGCAAAGCTGGAATACATGGAAAACCGCTCCAGGTGGCACAATTTGAGAATTGTGGGCTTACCCGAAGGGACAGAGGGCCCAAGGCCAACACAATACTTCGCTAAGAAGTTGGCAGAGCTGATGGGGAAGGGTGAGAACCCCACCCTGTACGAGCTAGACCGAGCTCATCGGTCATCAAGGCCGAAGCCCAAAGTGAACGAGCCGCCAAGGGCAGTAACTATCTGCTTCCATAAGTTTTGCATGAAGGAGAAGGTATTAAGCTGGGCGAAGCAGGAGCGTGAGGTGCTGTGGGATGGTACTGCGGTTCGGATCTACCAGGACTTGACGGTGGAGTTGGCAAAAAGACGAGCGGCGTTTGGGCGAGTGAAGGAGGCTTTGTACAAGAAGGGGGTGCGATTTGGTGTGGTGTACCCGGCGAAGTTGAGAGTAACATATAACGCCAAAGACTTTTATTTTAGACAGCGGAGGCGGCTGAGGCGTTCGTGAAGGCAGAAGGCTTGGAACAGATGTGAAGAGCGGAACTGGAAGAGAGACTGTGGACTGTGTTTGAGCGGCTGGAAAATGTACAAATGATACAACTTTCTTTTTACTGATTTGTATTGAAATTTACTTCTCTTTGCATTGTTACAGAGTTCAAGTTAATGGCGTTCTGTGTTGCGACGGTTAAATGTTATGTTCGTGAATTGTAGGGATTGTTGGGTTTGTTTTGGTGTTTCTTTCTCTGGGACTGGGTGGAAGGGGGCGAGAGGTCTTGGCGGGGGGAGCCACCCGCGCTTGCTAACTAAAGTCAGTTAGTGAACGAGGTGAGAGGAGGGCTGCGGACGTTGGAGCCTGGATAGCAGGCTTCAATGGGCCTACGAGGCGAGCAAGAGGGGGTGGAGGGATGGATGTTGGGGATGTTTTTGTAGGGGGGGTTCTTGGGAGGGGGGGGAAGGGGTTCGATGTTAACAATGGACAGGGGCGGGTCCGGCTTATGGGGCTGGGCCCGGCGGTATGGTGATGGTGGATAAGAAAGGTCGGGGGGGGGGGGTGGTGAGAGACCCTCAGTAAGGATAGTCACGTGGAACGTGAGAGGGCTAGGAGGTCCGGTCAAGAGGTCAAGGGTGCTTGCGCATCTTAAAAGTTTGAAAGCCGATGTAGCAATGCTGCAGGAGACTCATTTGAGGGTGAAGGACCAGGTGAGACTTAAAAAGGGCTGGGTTAGCCAAGTGTTTCACTCTGGATTTGATGGAAGGGCTCGAGTGGTAGCGGTGTTGGTCAGCAAAAGGGTACGCTTCCAGATGGAGAAGGTGGTGGCAGATCAGGGGGGTAGATATATGATTGTGGCAGGGGCATTGGAGGGGAGATTAGTGGCGCTGTTAAGTGTATACGGTCCCAATTGGGACGATATGGGATTCGCGAGGAAGGTGTTTGGGGCTATTCCCGACTTGGACACGCATGAGCTGATTGTGGGGGGGGGGGGAGAGACTGGAACTTGTCGTCTGGGAGGCTCTAAAGGCGGTGGTGAGGGGTGAGGTAATTACGTTTAAGGCCAGGGTGGATAAAGAGGAGGTTGGAGCGGCAGAGGGTAATAGATGAGATGTTGGAGATAGATAGGAGGTATGCAGAGGATGGGGACCCGGCGAAGCTGGGAAAGTAGAAGGAACTACAGGCGAGCTTCGACCGACTGTCCACCAGGAAGGCGGTGCGCCAACTGAGACGAGCAAGGGGTGCAGTTTATGAACATAGAGATAAGGTATGTTAGCAGGTCAGCTCCGGAGGGAGGTAGCGGCAAGGGAAATGATTCAGGTGAAGGATAGGGCAGGGAAGTTGATGGTGGCTCCAGTGCTGATTAATAAGGTTTTTGAGGAGTTTTATGAGAGGTGTACAAGTCAGAGCCACCCGGGGGAGACCTTGAGATGCAGGAATTTCTAGATGGGTTGGAGTACCCGAGGCTAGGGGAGGGGGACAGGGCTACGTTAGAAGGAGCAATAGTGGAGCAGGAGATAAAGGATGCGATTGGGAGGATGCAGTCGGGGAAGGGGGCAGGGCCGGATGGGTTTCCGGTGGAATATTATAAAAAATTTAAGGATAGGTTGGCACCCCTGATGGTGGGGATGTTTGAGGAGGCGATAGGGAAGGGTGTGTTGCCGCAAACCTTGGGGCAGGCATCGATTTCACTTTTGCTAAAAAAAGATAAGAATCCGACGGAGTGTGGGTCGTATTGGCCCATATCACTTCTGAATGTGGACGCAAAAGTGTTGGCGAAGGTACTGGCGGGTAGACTGGAGGAGTGCCTCCCGAAGGTGATAGGGGAGGATCAGACGGGGTTCGTGAAAGGGAGGCAGCTGTTTTTGAACATTAGGAGGGTTTTGAACGTTGTTATGGCACCGGCGGAAGGGAAGGAAACAGAGGTAGTTGTGGCGTTGGACGCCGAGAAGGTGTTTGATCGGGTAGAATGGGGGTACCTGATGGCAGTGCTGGAGCGGTTTGGGATTGGACCAAGGTTTGTGAACTGGGTAAAGTTATTACATAAGGAGCCGAAGGCGAGTGTCCACACAAATAATATCAGTTCAAGATACTTTTCTCTCCACCGTGGGACGAGACAGGGATGTCCTATGCCCCCCTGCTGTTTGCACTTGCGATTGAGCCGTTGGCCATCGCATTGAGAAGATCGGGAGCATGGAAAGGAATAGTGCGGGGGGGGGGGGGTGGATAGAGCAGAGGGTGTCCTTATATGCCGACGACTTGCTGCTGTATGTGTCGGAACCAAGTGCGTCGATAGGAGGAATATTGGAGCTACTGCGGGTATTTGGGTCTTTCTCGGGGTACAAGTTGAACCTGGACAAAAGTGAGTACTTTGTGGTGTCTCGGCCGGGGGTAGGGGCAGGGGTGGGGGGGACTGCCATTCCGTAGAGCAGGGACTCACTTTAGGTATCTGGGGGTGCAGGTTGCCCGGGAGTGGAGGAAGCTTCGCAGGTACAACATCACTAGTTTGGTGGGGAGAGTGAAAGCCGATCTGGCAAGGTGGGATGGCCTTCCTCTGTCACTGGCGGGTCGGGTACAGACGGTTAAAATGAATGTGTTGCCGCGATTCCTGTTTATTTTTCAATGCCTACCGATTTTCCTGCCAAAGTCTATTTTCAGGGAGATTGAGGATTACCTCATTCATATGGGGAGGGAAGGTGGCCAGAGTGAGAAAGGTGCTGCTACAGAGGGAAAGGCAGGAAGGGGGGTTTGGGTCTCCCGAACCTGTTGTACTACTACTGGGCGGCGAATGTGGAGAAGGTGTGGAGCTGGGTCAGAGGGGTTGATCCTCAGTGGGTCAGAATGGAGGAGAGTTTGTGCAGGGGGTCGGGGCTGAAGGCACTAGCAACAGCGCCGCTCCCGATAGGGATTCCGGTAATAATAGCTTCATTGAAAATCTGGAGGCAGTTTCGCCAACACTTCGGGCTGGGGGCAGGGTCAAGGGAAATGCCGATTCGGGGCAACTACAGATTTGATCCAGGGAGGTGGGATGGAAGTTTTCGGAAATGGGAAGAGAAGACGCAAAAAGATTTGTTTCTTCGGTGTCGGTTTGCAGGATTGAGGGAGCTGGAAGCGAAGTATGGGCTAGAGCAGGGAGAAGTGTTTAGGTACATGCAGGTTCGGGATTTTGCCAGGAAGGAGATACAGAGCTTCCCAGAGGAACCAGCCTTCACATTGCTGGAGGAGGTGCTGACGATAAGGGGACTGGAAAGGGGGGTAGCGTCAGCGGTGTATGGAGCTATTTTGAAAGAGGATAAGGCACCACTGGAAGGGATCAAAGCAAAGTGGGAGGAAGAGCTGGGAGAGGTTATAGAGGAGGGGGTCTGGTGTGAGGTGTTCCGGAGAGTGAATGCCTCCACCTCATGTGCGAGGTTGGGGCTGATACAGCTGAAGATATAGAGCGCACCTCACGAGGGCGATGATGAGCCAATTTTTTGAAGGAGTCGAGGATGTGTGTGAGCGTTGCCGGGGGGGGGGGGCTGCTAATCACGTTCATATGTTTTGGTCCTGTCCAAAGCTAGGGCAGTACTGGAAGGAGGTGTTTAGGGTAATTTCCAAGGTGGTGCGTGTGAAATTGACCTGGGTCCCCAGGAGGCCATATTCGGGGTGTCGGACCAGCCAGGGTTGGAAACGGGTGCGGAGGCAGATATCATAGCCTTCGCCTCGTTGACCGCCCAAAGGCGGATCCTGCTGGGATGGAGAGCAGCCTCTCCACCCAGTGCCCTGGCGTGGCGGGGGGACCTGTTGGAATACTTGACCCTTGAGAAGGTTAAGTTCGCAGGAGTATTATGGGGTTTGTGTGGGCGAATAAGACCCCGAGAGTAAGGAGAGGGTTCCTGGAACGCAGTAGGGACCGAGGAGGGTTGGCGCTGCCAAACCTGGGGAGCTACTACTGGGCAGCAAATGTGGCGATGATCCGCAAGTGGGGTATGGAGGGAGAGGGGGCGGCATGGAAGAGGATGGAGATGGCGTCCTGTAAAGGAACGAGCCTGGGGGCGTTGGTGACGGCACCGCTGCCGCTCTCTCCGACAAAGTATACCACAAGCCCGGTGGTGGCGGCAACGCTAAGGATCTGGGGCCAGTGGAGACGGCACCGGGGTGCAATGGGAGCATCGGTGTGGTCCCCGATCAGGGGTAACCACCGGTTTGTCCCGGGGAAGATGGACGGGGGGTTCCAGAGCTGGTATCGGGCGGGGATTGGACGAATGGGGGACCTGTTCATCGACGGGACGTTTGCGAGCCGAGGGGCACCGGAGGAGAAGTTCGAGTTACCCCCGGAAAATGCCTTTAGATATATGCAGGTGAGGGCTTTTGTGATGCAACAGGTGAAGGAATTCCCGTTGCTCCCGGCACAAGAAGTTCAAGATAGGGTGATCTCGGGTGTATGGGTCGGGGAGGGCAAGGTGTCGGAAATACACCAGGAGTTGAAAGAAGAGGGGGAAGCGCTGGTAGAAGAGTTGAAGGGTAAATGGGAGGAGGAGCTGGGGGAGGAGATCGAGGAAGGTCTGTGGGCTGATGCCCTAGGTAGGGTTAATTCCTCCTCCTCGTGTGCCAGGCTCAGCCTGATACAATTTAAGGTGGTCCACAGAGCGCACTTGACGGGGGCGAGGTTGAGTAGGTTCTTTGGGGTAGAGGACAGATGTGGAAGGTGCTCAGGGAGCCCGGCGAACCATGTTTTGGTAATGCCCGGCACTGGAGGGGTTCTGGAGAGGAGTGGCGGGAGCAATATCTCAGGTGGTGAAAGTCCGGGTCAAGCCAAGCTGGGGGCTAGCAATATTTGGAGTAGTGGACGAACCGGGAGTGCAGGAGGCGAAAGAGGCCGGCATTCTGGCCTTTGCGTCCCTAGTAGCCCGGCGAAGGATCTTGCTAATGTGGAAGGAGGCGAAGCCCCCCAGCCTGGGGGCCTGGATAAATGATATGGCTGGGTTCATAAGGTTGGAGAGGATTAAGTTTGCCTTGAGAGGGTCTGTGCAGGGGTTCTACAGGCGGTGGCAACCGTTCCTGGACTATCTCGCGGAGATTTAGAAGGAGGTCGGTCAGCAGCAGCAGCAACCTTGGGGGGGGGTGGGGGCGTCCTGGGAGGGGGGGGAAAGTGGGGACTGCCTGGGAGGGTGGGGGGGAAAGGGGGGGCTGCCTGGGAGGGTGGATGAGCAAGAGATAACATGAGGGGTTGGGGAAACTGGCACGTACGGGTGAGGGCCAGTGTACAAAGCTGTGTAAATATAAAAATTGTGTTAAAAAACTTCAATAAATATATTTAAAGACAATGAACGGCATACGCCATATCCGCACTGCCCCTTACCACCCGGCTTCAAATGGGTTGGCGGAGCGCGCAGTGCAGACATTCAAACGAGGCCTAAAGAAGCAGTCTTCCGGGTCAATGGACATAAGACTGGCTCACTGTTTGTTTTCGTATAGGACCACCCCCCATGCGGCGGCTGGGGTAGCTGCCGCAGAACTCCTAATGGGCCGGAGACTTCGCACCCGCCTTAGTATGGTTTTCCCGGACATTGGCGCAAAAGTACGCCGCACAAAAAGAACGGCAGGGACAGGGTTTTTCTCGGCATCGGCCGATTCGGCAGTTTGCGCCCGGTGACCCAATGTTCGTTCGCAATTTTGCTGGTGGTGCCCAATATCTTACCAGGTGCAAGCCCAGGGTCGTCTCCAGTGCAAACATGTAGACCACGTTCGGTGCAGAAGACTATCCCTTCCAAAGATTCCCCGCCCCCGGAGCTTATTTCTACAGCCGCAGAGACCAGAGACAATGGAAAGTAGTCCTCGCAATCTTCCTCTGGTGCCTCACTCAAAGCCTGCGCAGGTCGTTACAGAACCGCGCGGAGATAGAGCCGCCGAGATGACAGAGGCAGCAGACTTTAACTCCGAGATGGAGACATCCTGACGCATCAGAGGGGGAATCCTCGGGCCCACGGGCCGTGGATGTACAACTGTTACGCCGTTACAGCAACCTGGGGGGGGGGGGGGGTGGAGGGGACATCCTGGGGGGGGGGGGGGAGGGGGGGGAAAGGGGGGACTGCCTGGGAGGGTGGATGAGCAAGAGATAACATGAAGGGTTGGGGAAACTGGCACGTACGGGTGAGGGCCAGTGTACAAAGCTGTGTAAATATATCATTTTGCCATGTATATATCTTGCTCTGCGCGATTTCTTGTTTTTTTTTTGTTACGAGGGGTTATTGTTTGTAAGGGAGAAAAATTGTGTTAAAAAAACTTTAATAAATATATTTTTAAAAAAAAGAGGTTAAGTTCGAACTGAGGGGAAGCTCGGAGGGGTTCTACAAGTCATGGGCACTGTTTATTATGCACTTTCAAGAACTGGATAACATCGAACATTAGTTGGGGGGGGTGGGGTGGGGGGGGTGGCTGTGTAGATTAAGGGTGTCTATGGGTAATCCCAGATTCCTTTTTGTCATTTGTTTATGTAAACATGTGTGCTGATGTTTGGGGGTTGGTGGGCGGATGGGATCGTTGTTATTATGGGGATTGACATATCTTGCTGATTATTGTTTATTGTTGATGGATGTAAATGCGGGAGAAAATGTGAAAAAGGAGGAGAATAAAAATATTTTTTTTAAAAAATGATATATTGAGGGCTGAGATAGACAGATTTTTAATCAGTCAGGGAATAATGATAAGGCAGGAAAGTGGCATTGAGGATTATCACATCAGATCAGTCATGATCTCATTGAATGGCGGAGCAGACTTAATGAGTTGAATGGCCTACTTCTGCTCCTAAGTCTTATGATCTTATGAACATGAACTGACACTGAAGGGAAATAGCACCGCAGGCTGCGGATGTACAATTTTCAATTTCCAAAATCCACCAACCTCATCAATGTGGTTTTTCTGAAACTTTCAGTGTAAGAGAAGAAAGTAATGACAGGTTCAGAGGAGGTGTGAATGATAACAGCAGAAATGTTACCAGCATTGACTTTGGAAAAAATGGGCATGCTGGTTTTCATCTTAAATAATTGAAATTAATGTTGAGGTTATAAAACATTAAATGGACAGATGAGGTGTTGTTCCATGAGCTTCCAATGAGCTTCATTGGAACAAAGCAGAAGATCAAGAATTCATAGAATCCCTATAATGCAAAGGAAGCCCAACGAGTCTGCACCGACCCTCTGAAAGAGCACCCTAAATAGCCCAATCTCCCGCCCTATCCCTGTAACCCCACCTAACCAGCACATATTTGGACAAACAAGGAGCATAGCCAATCCTACTAATCTGGACTGGGAGGAAACCGGAGCATCCGGAGGAAACGCACGCAGACACGGGAAGAACGTGCAAACTACACAAAGTCAGTCAACAAAGGCCAGAATCAACCCTGGTTTCCTGGCACTGTGAGGCAGCAGTGTTAACTACTGCCACTGAAAGATCAGACCAGAATTGGGACAGATAATTAGAAAGACAACAGACTGGAAGCTCAGGATCACACTTCCAGATTTTATGGTGATGTTTCACGAAGCAGTTACCCAATCTGGATTTATTCTCCTCAATGTTGAGACCACATCAAGAGCTTCAAGTTAGCAATATTAAATTGCAGTAAGTGTAAGTATATCCTTTGTAATCTGGAAAGTGTGTTTGGAGCACTGGAATGTGGGAAGAGAGGTTGTGAACAGGCAGGTGCTGCACAGAAATTTAATGGAATTGTGTTAGAATTGGAAGCTTATATTTATAAAGCAAGATTGCACAGGCAAAACATGTTTACTCTGAATAGGAGAGCGAGGCTTAATCCGATCGTGGCCTCTGATTGTGAAATGGTTTGACAGGGTAAAAAGGTGGGAGATGTTTCCATTTGCAGATGGATGAGAATAAATATCTCAGTTACTGATAAATCTAAAGTGAAATTCAGAGGCAACTTCATTAACTGGAGATGAAAACAGAAAATGCTTCATATACTCAGCATATCTGAATTGAGAAACAAACCATCTCTGGTCTGTGCACTGATTCAGTGCAGTTCTGGTGAAAGGTAATCGACATAAATATAAACTATGTTTCTCTCTCTGCGAACATAGATCTGTGGAGCATTTCCAACATTTTCTGTATTTGTTTCAGATATCCAGCAGTATTTTGTTTTCATTTACTTGGGAGAGTTTTGTGAATGTGCCACTCATTGTCAGTGTTTGCGATTCCTATCTGAGCTGGAAACCCATGAGTAAATCGCATCCTGTAAAGACCATTCATCGGCTGAAACTGCAAAGAAAATTGTTCGGTTCTCCAATTTACTTACATAGCGATAGGATCACACCGCAGAAACACCATTCAGATATTTGAGATGTGTTAAGCAATTTCATCAGTTCTCTCACCTGTTAAAACTCCATGCTTAAAATTTCAAAAGACTTGATCCACAATTAGCACAGTGTTACTGGCAAGACACAGATTAATGTTCAGTTTATGGACCAAGTAATCACTTGGTGACCTCTCCTGCTGAGAGTCCAGTGGGTTCACATCCATTTGCAGAGGTTTGTTCTGCCTTTAATAACACCCCGGGCAGAAATATGGGAGAGGGCCTGTGCACTTTAGTTTTTTAAAAATATTTTTATTGAGGCATACACCAACCAGCACCACAAAAAAGCAAGCAAACAGGAATACAAATAACCAAAAAAAAAAATATCCAACACCCCACCGTCCCGCTCTTCACCCCCTACCTCCTTTTTAACCCCCTAACACCCTGCACCACCCCCCACCCCCTCCACTGCTTCATCTTAACTATCTTTGAAGGGCAGCACGGTAGCACAGTGGGTAGTACTGTTGCTTCACAGCTCCAGGGTCCCAGGTTCGATTTCCGGCTTGGGTCACTGTATGTGCGGAGTCTGCACATTCTCCCCGTGTCTGCGTGGGTTTCCTCCGGGTGCTCCGGTTTCCTCCCACAAGTCCCCAAAGACATGCTATTAGGTGATTTGGACATTCTGAATTCTCCCTCCATGTACCCGAACAGGCGCTGGAATGAGGCGACGAGGGGCTTTTCACAGTACCTTCATTGCAGTGTTAATGTAAGCCCATTTGTGACAAAAAGATTATTATAAAATATTATAAGTAGTCGATGAACGGCTGCCATCTCCAGGCAAACCCCTCCACAAACCATCGCGGCCCCGAGTCCTGCCATTCCAATAAGATCCAGTCATATGTGCTCTGGGGACCACATTGAACTGAATAAGGCTTGCACATGAAGAGGACGCGTTCACCCTCCTCAGAGCCTTCTCCCACAACCCAGTCTCCAACTCCCTCCCCAGCTCCTTCTCCCACTTATGCTTCACTACCCCAATCTTTGCCCTCACCCACCCCTGTTTTAGACACCACCTTATCCTGTAGCCCCTGTGGTGACAGGTGGGGAGAGGTCGTCACCTGCTTCCTAACAAAATCCCTCACCTGCAAATACCGGAACCCATTCCCGCTGGGCAGCTCAATTTCCTCCACCAGTCCCTCCAATCTTGAGAAGCCGCCCCAACTAATAGATCCTTAACCGCTCAATCCCTCCCGCCGCTACCCTGAAATCCCCCATCCAGCCCCCCCGGAGCAAACCTATAATTCCCGCAGATTGGTGCCCAAACTGAGGCCTCCTTCAGCTTCAGGTGCTGCTGCCACTGTCCCCATACCCTCAGGGCCACCACCACTACTAGGGCTTGTGGAGTACCTGACTGGCGAGAATGGTAGAGGCGCCGTCAACAGTACCCCGAAGTCGAGTCCTTACAAGAGGCTGCCTCCATCCGCTCCCATTCTGATCCCTCCCCCACTACCCACTTTCTAACCATGGCTATATTCGCATCCCAATAATAATTCATCAAGATTGGAAGAGCCGACCGATCCCCTCCTCGTCCCCACTCAAGCAGCACCTTCTTGACCAGCGGGTCTTTATCTGCCCAGAGAAACCCAAATTCAGTGCATTAACGCTCCTAAAAAGCCTTTGGGATAAAGATCAGGAGATTCTGGAACACAAATATGAACCTCGGGAGAACCGCCATCTTCACCGACTGCACCCATCCCGCAGTGGGAGCACATCCCACCTCCTAAAATCCCCTTAATTTGCTTCACCAACCAAGCCAGATTCAGCTTGTGCAGCTGCTCCCATCCCTATGCCACCTGAATGCCCAAATAACTGAAGCTTGACCCCACTACTTTAAACGGCAACTCCCCCAACCTCCTTTCCTGCCTCCTCGCTTGGTTCGGAAAAACCTCACTCTTCCCCATTTTCAATTTGTCCCCCAAGAACCTGCCAAATTCCTCCCAATATGCCCATAATCCCCCCAATACCTTTCAAAGAGTTCGATATATAGAGCACAATAGATCATCCATGTACAGCGAGACCCTATGCTCCACCTTCCCCGCACTATCCCCTGCCAGTCCCTTGACGCCCTAAGCTCCATCGTCAGTGGTTCTATTGCTAAGGCAAAGAACAATGGGGAGAGTGGACAACCCTATCTCGTTCCACGGTGCAACCTGAAATACTCTGAGCTCACCCGGTTTGTTCCGCACACTCGATGCCGGCGCCCAGTACAACAGCCGGACCCAATCCACAAACCGCTGCCCAAACTGCCCCAACACCTCTCACAATAGTCCCACTCCACCCGGTCGAAGGCCTTCTCTGTGTCCATGGTGACCGCCACCTCCACATTTCATCCCTCCAGGGGCATCATAACATTTAACAACTGCCTCATGTTAGCCGACAGATGCCTCCCCTTTACAAACCCCGTCTGGGCCTCCCCTAACACCCCCGGCACACAGTCCTCAATCCGTGAGGCCAATGTCTTGGCCAGCAACTTAGTCTCCACATTTAGCAATGAAATTGGCCGGTGGGACCCACACTCCTCCGGGTCCTTATCCTTCTTTAAAATTAAGGAAATCGAGGCCCACGATAATGTAGGGGGGAGCATCCCCTTATTCCTCACCTCATTCAATGTCCTTACGAGCAGGGACCCCAGGTCCCCCGAAAACCTTTTACAAAATTCCCCCGGGGACCCATCCGGGCTCGGGGTCTTCCCTGCCTGCATCGCCCCCATACCCTCCAACACCTCCACCAGCCCAATGGGGGTTCCCAGTCCCTCCATCAGATCCTCCTCAACCTTGGGGAATTCAAACCCGTCTAAGAAACGTCTCAGTCCCTCCACCCCGGCCGGGAGTTCCAAATCATAAAAGTCCCCAAACACCCCATTTACCCCCACTAGGTCTAAGACTGTATTCCTCCTCTATCCTTCACCTTTCTGATCTCCCTTGCCGCCTCCTGCTTCCTCAAATGTTGTGCCAACATCCTACTCGCCTTTTCCCCATATTCAGAGACTGCCCCTACTCAACTGCTCCACTGCTTTACCCGTAGATGTCAGTAAAAACTCCATCTGGAACTTCTGCTGCTCCTTCAAACAGCTTACGGGGCCGCTGAATACCTCCAATCCACCTACAGGATCTCATCCAGTAACCTCGCCATCACCGCCCGCTCCATTTTGTCTCTATGCACCCACATTAATATAAACTCCCCCTCACCACTGCTTTCAATGCCTCCCATAGCGTGGTGGCCGAAACCTCACCTGTGTCATTCAGCTACACATAACCCTGAATAGTAGCCCTCACCCGCTCACAAACCTCCTGACAAACTGTCCCATATCCAGCCTCCACTGCAGGCGCTGCCCCCCAATTTACCTATAAATCCACCCAATGCTGAACCCTATGTAGCCTGAAACCATAATCACCAAGTACTCCAAACTGACCATCCTTGCCAACAACATTCCATCCATCACAAAATAGTCAACCTGGGAGTACACCCTGTGCACAGGGGAGAAGAATGAAAATTCCTTCGCCCTTGGCCTACCAAATCTCCACGGGTCGATTACTCCCATACGCTCCAAGAACCCTTTCAATTCCCTCACCACCGCTGATACCCTCCCCGATCTCGGACTTGACCAATCTAATTTCAACTCAATAACCGTATTAAAATCCCCCCCGCCCTCCCCATTATCAGCTAGTGCGAGTCCAGGTTCGGGATCTTCCCCAGCACCCGCCTCATAAACTCAACATCATCCCAGTTTGGGGCGTAAACATTCACTGGCATCCCCTCCTCAAACGCTTCCCATTCACCATAACGAACCTCCCCCTGGAGTCTTCCACTATGTTCCCCACCTCAAACGCTACCCGCTTATTTATCAGGACCGCCATCCCCCCGCGTCTTCAGATCTAATCCTGGATGAAAGACCTGACCTACCCACCGTTTCCTTAACCTGGTCTGATGCCCAATCTTCTGGTGTCTTTCCTGCAAGAATGCCACATCCGCCTTTAAACTCCTCAAATGAGCAAACACACGGGACCTTTTGACCGGCCCATTCGCCCCTCTGACATTTCATGTGATCAGCCTGGTCCCTCCCCCACCTGCCGATCAACCATTGCCCCTCCTGGGCCAGCCTCCTGCCCACATCCTACAACTCAGATGTCCACCATCATCAACCCTCCTCATATCCTATTTCAAAAGTCCCTCCCGTGTCAGCAGTCCCTGTCCCAAACCCTCCGAACAATTCCAACACCCACTAACACACTAACCACCTTTTTGTGAGGGCCACGAAAAATCCAGCACGAGTTTCAAGGATACAAAGAAATAACATTTATTTACAATAACATATATATATATATATATATATATATATACACAACAGCAGCAACCTCACTTGCTGCTTATTCCTTCCTGCTGGTTCCAAACTGGCCAGCTTTATTTATACAGGGAGTCTGCTCATGATTTCTCCGCCCCCTCATTGGGGAAGCTCATACTCCCACAGGGTTGTGGGATTGTCATTAGTCTCCAGCCAATGGTAAGCAGGCAGGTTATAACATCCCTCCCCCCCCAAAGTCCAAGGAATCCACCGAAGACCCTGGTGAAGGAGGGCGTCGGATTCGTTTTGCCGCAGGCCGGACACCATTTGCACGAGGCGCTGGGTCGGGCGGCGTGTAACGAGACGGAGACCGGCGCTTCCGTGATGAACGGCGTAACGGTTGTACATCCACGGCCCGTGGGCCCGAGGATTCCTCCTCTGATGCGTCAGAATGTCTCTATCTCGGAGTTAGAGTCTGCTGCCTCTGTCATCTCGGCGTCTCTATCTCCGCGCGGTTCTGTAACGACCTGCGCAGGCTTTGAGTGAGGCACCAGAGGAAGATTGCAAGGACTACTTTCCATTGTCTCTGGTCTCTGCGGCTGTAGAAATAAGCTCCGGGGGCGGGGAATCTTTGGAAGGGATAGTCTTCTGCACCGAACGTGGTCTACATGTTTGCACTGGAGACGACCCTGGGCTTGCACCTGGTAAGTATAGGGCCCGTTTGGCGAAAGATTACGCCAGGGACCCACTGGGCACCACCAGCAAAATTGCAAACGAACATTGGGTCACCGGGCGCAAACTGCCGAATCGGCTGATGCCGAGAAAAACCCTGTCCCTGCCGTTCTTTTTGTGCGGCGTACTTTTGCGCCAATGTCCGGGAAAACCATACTAAGGTGGGTGCGAAGTCTCCGGCCCATTAGGAGTTCTGCGGCAGCTACCCCAGCCGCCGCATGGGGGGTGGTCCTATACGAAAACAAACAGTGAGCCAGTCTTATGTCCATTGACCCGGAAGAATGCTTGTTTAGGCCTCATTTGAAGCCGGGTGGTAAGGGGCAGTGCGGATATGGCGTATGCCGTTCATCTTCTTTAAATATATTTATTAAAGTTTTTTAACACAATTTTTCTCCCTCACAAACAACAACCCCCCCCCCCCCCGTAACAAAACAAAAACGAGAAATCGCGCAGAGCAAGATATATGCATGGCAAAATGATATATTTACACAGCTTTGTACACTGGCCCTCACCCGTACGTGCCAGTTTCCCCAACTCCTCATGTTATCTCTTGCTCATCCACCCTCCCAGGCAGTCCCCACTTTCCCCCCCCCCTCCCAGGACGTCCCCTCCACCCCCCCCCCCCCCCCAGGTTTGCTGCTGCTGCTGACCGACCTTCCTCTAACGCTCCGCGAGATAGTTTAAGAACGGTTGCCACAGCCTGTAGAACCCCTGCGCAGACCCTCTCAAGGCGAACTTAATCCTCTCCAACTTTATGAACCCAGCCAGATCATTTATCCAGGCCTCCAGGCTGGGGGGCTTCGCCTCCTTCCACATTAGCAAGATCCTTCGCCGGGCTACTAGGGAGGCAAAGGCCAGAATGCCGGCCTCTTTCGCCTTCTGCACTCCCGGTTCATCCACTACTCCAAATATTGCTAGCCCCCAGCTTGGCTTGACCCGGACTTTCACCACCTGAGATATTGCTCCCGCCACTCCTCTCCAGAACCCTTCCAGTGCCGGGCATGACCAAAACATATGGACATGGTTCGCCGGGCTCCCTGAGCACCTTCCACATCTGTCCTCTACCCCAAAGAACCTACTCAACCTCGTCCCCGTCAAGTGCGCTCTGTGGACCACCTTAAATTGTATCAGGCTGAGCCTGGCACACGAGGAGGAGGAATTAACCCTACCTAGGGCATCAGCCCACAGACCTTCCTCGATCTCCTCCCCCAGCTCCTCCTCCCATTTACCCTTCAACTCTTCTACCAGCGCTTCCCCCTCTTCTTTCAACTCCTGGTGTATTTCCGACACCTTGCCCTCCCCGACCCATACACCCGAGAACACCCTATCTTGAACTTGAACTTCTTGAACGGAGATTTTAAAAGATCGCGGCCTAGTTTCGGGAGCTGTTCGGAGGAGGAGGAGCAGTCTCTGTCAGGGAGAGAACCTGAGAACATCTAAGACACTCAGAAGGTAAGAAGGTAAGTAAGTGATTTTTACTCATTTTTACTTTTATACCTTTTTTCAAATTGTGTGTGTCGGGGGGAAACAGAAAAGCTGTGACCTGAGTGGCTGGTTGGGAATCTACACTAAATTAAAAAAATTAAGCATTGGTAACTAATTAAACATAATTACTTAATTATAATTTAGAGGGGTATCTAAGCCAGAGATCGGAGAGTACTATATTTAGCTTTCGCATTTATATTAGAAATCTAGTGCTAGGAAACAGATAGTTAACAGTAACTTAAAAATATATATATATATAAAACTTTTAATTTTAATTAATTGACGCAATGTCAGTTAGAGGGGTGCAGTGCTCTGACTGTGAGATGTGGCAGGTCCGGGCGGCTTCCAGCTTCCCGGATGGCTTCATCTGCAGAACGTGCACCCAACTGGAGCTCCTCACAGACCGCATGGTTCGGTTGGAGCTGCAATTGGATGCACTTAGGAGCATGCAGGTGGCGGAAAGCGTCATAGATCGCAGTTATATAAATGTGGTCACACCCAAGGTGCAGGCAGAGAAGTGGGTGACCACCAGAAAGGGCAGGCAGTCAGTGCAGGAATCCACTGTGGTTGTCCCCCGCTCGAACAGGTATACCCCTTTGGATACTGTCGGGGAGGATAGCCTATCAGGGGAAAACAGGAGCAGCCAGAGCAGTGGCACCACGGCTGGCTCTGGTGTTCAGAAGGGAGGGTCAAAGCGCAGAAGGACAATAGTAATAGGGGACTCTATAGTCAGGGGCACAGATAGGCGCTTCTGTGGACGTGAAAGAGACTCCAGGATGGTATGTTGCCTCCCTGGTGCCAGGGTCCAGGATGTCTGCGAACGGGTAGAGGGCATCCTGAAGGGGGAGGGCAAACAGGCAGAGGTCTTTGTACATATTGGTACTAACGACATAGGCAGGAAGGGGCATGAGGTCCTGCAGCAGGAGTTCAGGGAGCTAGGCATAAAGTTAAAAGACAGGACCTCTAGGGTTGTAATCGCGGGATTACTCCCTGTGCCACGTGCCAGTGAGGCTAGAAATAGGAAGATAGAGCAGCTAAACACGTGGCTAAACAGCTTGTGTCGGAGGGAGGGTTTCCGTTATCTGGACCTCTGGGAGCTCTTCCAGGGCAGAAGTGACCTATATAAGAAGGGTTGCATCTAAACTGGAGAGGCATAAATATCCTGGCCGCGAGGTTTGCTAGTGTCAACACGGGAGGGTTTAAACTAGTATGGCAGGGGGGTGGGCACGGGAGCAATAGGTCAGAAGGTGAGAGCATTGAGGGAGAACTAGGGAATAGGGACAATGGGGCTCTGATGCAGAGCAGACAGGGAGAAGTGCTGAACACAGCGGGTCTAGTGGCCTGAAGTGCATATGTTTTAATGCAAGAAGTATTACGGGTAAGGCAGATGAACTTAGAGCTTGGATTAGTACTTGGAACTATGATGTTGTTGCCATTACAGAGACCTGGTTGAGGGAAGGGCAGGATTGGCAGCTAAACGTTCCAGGATTTAGATGTTTCAGGCGGGATAGAGGGGAATGTAAATGGGGTGGCGGAGTTGCGCTACTGGTTAGGGAGAATATCACAGCTGTACTGTGGGAGGACACCTCAGAGGGCAGTGAGGCTATATGGGTAGAGATCAGGAATAAGAAGGGTACAGTCACAATGTTGGGGGTTTACTACAGGCCTCCCAACAGCCAGCGGGAGATAGAGGAGCAGATAGGTAGACAGATTTTGGAAAAGAGTAAAAACAACAGGGTTGTGGTGATGGGAGACTTCAACTTCCCCAATATTGACTGGGACTCACTTAGTGCGAGGGGCTTAGACGGGGCGGAGTTTGTAAGGAGCATCCAGGAGGGCTTCTTAAAACAATATGTGGACAGTCCAACTAGGGAAGGGGCGGTACTGGACCTGGTATTGGGGAATGAGCCCGGCCAGGTGGTAGATGTTTCAGTAGGGTAGCATTTCGGGAACAGTGACCACAATTCAGTAAGTTTTAAAGTGCTGGTGGACAAGGATAAGAGTGGTCCTAGGATGAATGTGCTAAATTGGGGGAAAGCTAATTATAACAATATATTAGGCGGGAACTGAAGAACATAGATTGGGGGCGGATGTTTGAGGGCAAATCAACATCTGACATGTGGGAGGCTTTCAAGTGTCAGTTGAAAGGAATTCAGGACCGGCATGTTCCTGTGAGGAAGAAGGATAAATACAGCAATTTTCGGGAACCTTGGATAACGAGAGATATTGTAGGCCTCGTCAAAAAGAAAAAGGAGGCATTTGTCAGGGCTAAAAGGCTGGGAACAGACGAAGCCTGTGTGGAATATAAGGAAAGTAGGAAGGAACTTAAGCAAGGAGTCAGGAGGGCTAGAAGGGGTCACGAAAAGTCATTGGCAAATAGTGTTAAGGAAAACTTTTTACACGTACATAAAAAGCAAGAGGGTAGCCAGGGAAAGGGTTGGCCCACTGAAGGATAGGCAAGGGAATCTATGTGTGGAACCAGTGGAAATGGGCGAGGTACTAAATGAATACTTTGCATCAGTATTCACCAAAGAGAAGAAATTGGTAGATGTTGAGTCTGGAGAAGGGTGTGTAGATAGCCTGGGTCACATTGAGATCTGAAAAGACGAGGTGTTGGGTGTCTTAAAAAATATTAAAGTAGGTAAGTCCCCAGGGCCTGATGGGATCTACCCCAGAATACTGAAGGAGGCTGGAGAAGAAATTGCTGAGGCCTTGACAGAAATCTTTGGATCCTCACTGTCTTCAGGTGATGTCCCGGAGGACTGGAGAATAGCCAATGTTGTTCCTCTGTTTAAGAAGAGTAGCAAGGATAATCCAGGGAACTACAGGCCGGTGAGCCTTACTTCAGTGGTAGGGAAATTACTGGAGAGAATTCTTCGAGATAGGATCTACTCCCATTTGGAAGCAAATGGACGTATTAGTGAGAGGCAGCATGGTTTTGTGAAGGGGAGGTTGTGTCTCACTAACTTGATAGAGTTTTTCGAGGAGGTCACTAAGATGATTGATGCAGGTAGGGCAGTGGATGTTGTCTATATGGACTTCAGAAGGCCTTTGACAAGGTCCCTCATGGTAGACTAGTACAAAAGGTGAAGTCACACGGGATCAGGGGTGAGCTGGCAAGGTGGATACAGAACGGGCTAGGTCATAGGAGGCAGAGAGTAGCAATGGAAGGATGCTTTTCTAATTGGAGGACTGTGACCAGTGGTGTTCCACAGGGATCAGTGCTGGGATCTTTGCTGTTTGTAATATGATTGAACTCATGTAGTTGGTTGAACTCAATGATACATTTTGGGGATCTGAAAGGCCTCGCCCATAACAGCCGCCAATGAAGTAAGCTGCTCCTCGTATCCCCCACCATCTCCTCCAACTTCTGGATCGCCTGGCTTTGGGTCTCCAGCCTCGTCTCCACAAGGTCGATCCCCGTCTTCGCCAGGTCCTCCAGAGACTTATTTCTCTGCTGGCTGAACTTCTCATTCAAGAAGTCCACCAGCTGCTCCATATACCATTGAGATGGTAGGGCTGACCCCTTGCCCTCCACCATCTTTCCGTGTGGCAGGAAAGGTTTCTTTCTCCAACAGCTCCTTTCGCCTAAAACCACTTCTGGCCCACAAATCCATCCACCGGTGGAATATACTCTATCTCCACTATCCTGCACCTTCTCCCATCAAAACATCCCCGTTAGTTGGGAAAAAGGACCAAAAATGTAATCACAAGCGCAAGCTGCCAACTGTGCGACCACGCCCATCATGGCCGCCTGTCCCGGCCTGTGCACTTTAATTGCTGTATGAATTGATTCAGTAATTTGACATATTGTCCCTATGTCTCATATTATAATCGGACCAGGCAGCATAATTATGAATTTAACATATTTCCATTCAGTGGCGGGCCTGTTACCCAGCTTTCACAGCAAATCAAAATTTGCCCTCTCACTGCTGGGGCTTGTTGCGCAGGCGCGGATGGGTTGTGAACGGAGCATGCGCCATGTGGTTTGCCAGATGCGGATGTGCAGTGGTATTGCTGAGGCAGGTAGTAATTTTGGCTCGACAAGAGAGGGGAACGGTCGGAATATAGGAGGCTAATGGAGGCCGCGGAATGGGTGGGGAGGTTTCATAGAAACGTCACAGGTGACAGCAAACCAGAATAAGAACTGATCGGTCCCTCAGTCGCACCAAGCGGGGCCACGGCAGATGCTCCCTGAGTTGGAGGCCCCGAGTTAACGGCCGCCATCTTTATAGGGGGCACTGTGCAGCAGCGCGTATGCGCGGTCATCCTGCTCCGAGCAGCAGGAGGGGAAAAGTTGTGAATATCTCCGGGACTGACACTGATAGATTTTGGAAACCCCTTTCACAGGGGCCTGGAATGGGGCGGTTTACACTCCCCTGTAACCAAGAGGAATGTTGATTTCTTCCCAATTTCTAGCCTACACAAATGTTATGAACTTTCTTTACAGGATATTAGAAGATCTGTAGAGAGCAGCACGGTGGTGCAGTGGTTAGCACTGCTAACTCATGGCGCCGAGGTCCCAGGATTGATCCCGACTGGGTCACTGTCGGTGTGGAGTTTGCACATTCTCGCTGTGTTTGCGTGGGTTTCGCCCCCACAACACAAAAGATGTGCGGTGTAGGTGGATTGGCCAAGCTAAATTGCCCCTTAATTGCAAAAAATGAATTGGTAACTCTAAATTTATAAGAAACAAAAACATCTGTAGATAGTATTGGGGAAGCAAGCGGTCTGCAGAAGGACTTGGACAGGCTAGGAGAGTGGGCAAAGTAGTGGCAGATGGAATACAATGTGGAAACGTGTGAGGTTATGCACTTTGGAAGAAGAAATAGAACTAGAGACTATTTTCTAAATGGGAAATACTTAGGAAGTCCGAGGCACAAAGGGACTTGGGAGCCCTTATTCATGATTCTCTTAAAGTTAACATGCAGGTTCAGTCGGCAGTTGGGAAGGCAAATGCAATATTTGCATTCATGTCGAGAGGGCTAGAATACAAGACCAGGGATGTACTTCTGAGGCCCTATAAGGCTCTGGTTAGACCCCACTTGGAGTCATGTGAGTAGTTTTGGGCCCTGACTCTAAGGAAGGATGTGCTGACCTTGGAAAGGGTCCAGGAGAGATTCACAAGAATAATCCCTGAAATGAAGAGCTTGTCGTATGAGGAACGGTTGAGGATTCTGGGTCTGTACTTGTTGGTATTTAGAAGGATGAGGGGGGGATCTTATTGAAACTTACAGGATACTGCGAGGCCTGGATAGAGTGGATGTGGAGAGGATGTTTTCACTTGTAGGAAAAACTAGAAGCAGAGGTACAATCTCAAACTAAAGGGACGATCCCTCAAAGCAGAGATGAGGAAGAATTTCTTCAGCCAGAGGGTGATGAATCTGTGGAACTCTTTGCCGCAGAAGGCTGTGGAGGCCAAATCACGGAGTGTCTTTAAGACAGAGATAGATATGTTCTTGATTAACAAGGCAATCTGGGCTTATGGGGAGAAGGCAGGAGAATGAGGATGAGAAAAGTATCAGCCATGATTGAATGGCAGAGCAGACTAGATGGGTCGAATGGCCTAATTCTGCTCCTATGTCTTATTCTGTAGTTGATCATTCTATAGTTGATTCTGTAGGGACTCTTTAGTTAGGAGTACAGATAGGCTCTTCTGTGGACATGAAAGAGACTCCAGGATGGTATGTTGCCTCCCTGGTATCAAGGTCCAGGATGTCTCTGAACGGAGAGGGTGAACTGCCAGAGGTCGTGGTACATATTGGAACTAACGACATAGTACCAGTATGGAGGGCATTAGCTATGAGGAGAGGTTGGAGAAACTTGGTTTGTTCTCACTGGAACGATGCAGGTTGAGGAGTGGCCTGACAGAAGCCTGCAAGATTATGAGGGGCATGGACTGAAGCCTACAAGAGTATGAGGGGCATAGACAGAGTGGATAGTCAGAAGCTTTTTGGCAGGGTGGAAGAGTCAATTACTAGGGGACATAAGTTTAAGGTGCGAGGGACAAAAAAGATGTGTGAGGGAAGCTTTTTACAAAGAGGATGGTGGGAGCCTGGAACTTGCTGCCGGGGCAGGTAATGGAAGCAGATCCAATGTGACTTTAAAAGGGCGTCTTGACCAATACATGAATAAATAAGAATAGAGGGATATGGTCCCCGGAAGGGTAGGGTTTTTTAGTTCAGACAGGCAGCATGGTCGGTACAGGCTTGGAGAGCTGAAGGGCCTGTTCCAGTTCTGTAATTTTCTTTGTTCTTTCCAATTGGAAGTGGAAAACTCAGTCCAAACATCAGATCTAAACTTGGCAGAGTAACTCGATTGGAGAGATTTGAAAAGAGTGGTGAGAATTTTAAATTAACTTGCTGTTTAACCAGGAGTCTGTGTATGCCAGGGATGAAAGGGTGATGCGTAAGTGAATGAAACTCGGTGCATAGCACAGGGATTTACCTAGTGAGGCCGGTCAGGATAGCACTGTTGCTTCACAGCACCAGGAACCTGGGTTTGATTCTGGCCTTGTGTGACTGTGGAATTTGAATGTTCTCCCTGTGTCTGTGTGGGTTTAGTCTGGGTGCTGCGATTTCCTCCAACAGTTCAAAGGTGCACATGTTAAGCGTGGTTACAAGGATAGGGCGGGGGGGGGGGAGATTAGGTAGGGTACTCTTTCAATGGGCTGAATGGCTTCTATATAGAACATAGAACGATACAGCGCAGTACAGGCCCTTCGGCCCACGATGTTGCACCGAAACAAAAGCCATCTAACCTACACTATGCCATTATCATCCATATGTTTATCCAATAAACTTTTAAATGCCCTCAATGTTGGCGAGTTCACTACTGTAGCAGGTAGGGCATTCACTACTCTTTGCGTAAAGAGCCTACCTCTGATCTCTGTCCTATATCTATTACCCCTCAGTTTAAAGCTATGTCCCCTCGTGCCAGCCATTTCCATCCGCGGGAGAAGGCTCTCACTGTCCACCCTATCTAACCCCCTGATCATTTTGTTTGCCTCTATTAAGTCTCCTCTTAACCTTCTTCTCTCCAACGAAAACAACTTCAAGTCCATCAGCCTTTCCTCATAAGATTTTCCCTCCATACCAGGCAACATCCTGGTAAATCTCCTCTGCACCCGCTCCAAAGCCTCCACGTCCTTCCTATAATGCGGTGACCAGAACTGTACGCAATACTCCAAATGCGGCCGTACCAGAGTTCTGTACAGCTGCAACATGACCTCCTGACTCCGGAACTCAATCCCTCTACCAATAAAGGCCAACACTCCATAGGCCTTCTTCACAACCCTATCAACCTGGGTGGCAACTTTCAGGGATCTATGTACATGGACACCTAGATCCCTCTGCTCATCCACACTTCCAAGAACTTTACCATTAGCCAAATATTCCGCATTCCTGTTATTCCTTCCAAAGTGAATCACCTCACACTTCTCTACATTAAACTCCATTTGCCACCTCTCAGCCCAGCTCTGCAGCTTATCTATATCCCTCTGTATCCTGCTACATCCTTCCACACTATCGACAACACCACCGACTTTAGTATCGTCTGCAAATTTACTCACCCACCCTTCTGCGCCTTCCTCTAGGTCATTGATAAAAATGACAAACAGCAATGGCCCCAGAACAGATCCTTGTGGTACTCCACTTGTAACTGAACTCCATTCTGAACATTTCCTATCAACCACCACCCTCTGTCTTCTTTCAGCTAGCCAATTTCTGATCCACATCTCTAAATCACTCTAAATCCCCAGCCTCCGTATTTTCTACAATAGCCTACCGTGGGGAACCTTATCAAACGCTTTGCTGAAATCCATATACACCACATCAACTGCTCTACCCTCGTCTACCTGTTCAGTCACCTTCTCAAAGAACTCGATATGGTTTGTGAGGCATGACCTATATGTAGGGATTGTATGGAGTGTCATAGTCATAGATGGGCAGGATGGTAGCACAGTGGGTAGCACAGTTGCTTCACAGCTCCAGAGTCACAGGTTCGATTCCCGACTTGGGTCACTGTCTGTGCGGAGTCTGCACGTTCTCCCCTTGTCTGCGTGGGTTTCCTCTGGCTGCTCCGGTTTCCTCCTACAGTCCAAAGATGTGCAGGTTAGGTGGATTGGCCATGATAAATTGCCCTTAGTGTCCAAAAAGGTTAGGTGGGGTTAGGGGGATAGGGTGGAGGTGTGGGCTTGGATCGGATGCTCTTTCCCAGGGCTGGTGCAGACTCGACGAGCCAAATGGCCTCCTTCGGCACTGTAAATTCTAGGATTCTAAGATTGCCGACAGCACAGGAAAGGCCCTCTGGCTCATTGACTGCGCGGGTCAGAAACAATCACCTAACCATTCTAATCCCAATTTCCAGCACTTAGCCCATAGCCTTGTGTGCCTTGGCATTGCAAGTGCACATCTAAATACCTCTTAAATGTTATTGGGTCTCTGCCTCCACCACCCTTTCAGGCAGTGAGTTCCAGATTCCCACCACCCTCTTGTGTGAAAATGTTTTTCCGTAGATGACCTCTGAACCTCTGCCCCTTACCTTCAATCAATGCCCCTGATCATTGATCTCTCCAGGAAGGGGAAATATTTTTTCTTGTCTGGCTATGCTCCTCATCATTGTATATGTCTCACTCATGTCTCCCCCAGTCTCCTCTGCTATGTGGAAAACAACTCAGTCTCTCTTCATAGCTAAAACTCTCCAGCTCAAGCAACATCCTGGTAAATCTCTTCTGCATTCTTTCCAGTGCTATCACATCCCTCCTATAATGTAGATTCCAGAGCTGCGCACAATACTCTACTACTCTACTTGTGGCCTAGCCAACATTTTATACAGTTCTAGCATAACCTTCTTGCTCTTAAACTAAAAGTTCCACATAAGGGACTGTTAATTAAGGTGGAAGCCCACGGATTGGGGGCAAATTTTTGACATGGTTAAGAAATTGGTTGAGTGGCAGCAACAGAGAGTGGGGATAATGGGTAATTGCTCTAACTGGCAGGAAGTGACTAGTGGTGTACCACCGGGATCTGTGTTGGTGCCTCAATTAGTCACATAATTAATTATTGACTTGGATGATGGCATAGAAAATCATATATCCAAATTAGCTGATGATACAAAGTTAGATGGTATTAGACAGACGAGATGATAGCACAAAATTGTAAGGAGATGTTGACAGATTACGTGAATTGGCAAAATTGTGGCAGATGGAATTCAATGTAAGCAAGTGTGAGGTTATCCATTTTGGACCAAAAAAAGGTTAGAGCGGAGCACTTTCTAAATGGAAAAAGGTTAGGTATAGTGGATGTTCAAAGAAACTTGAGGGTTCAGGTGCATAGATCCTTAAAATACCACGAACAAGTGCAGAAAATAATCAAGAAGATTGACGGAAAGTTGGCCTTTATATCCAGAGGATTGGAGTAAAAAGACATAGAAGTTATGCTGCAGCTATAAAATCCCTGCTTAGACCCCAATTGGAATATTGTGAGCAGTTCTGGGTACCACACCTTCGGAAGGATGGTTTGGCCTGTATACAGGGGTTAAGTTACGAGGAGAGATTACACATATTAGGCCTAATTTAGCTCGAATTTTGAAGGTTAAGGGGTGCCCTGATTGGAATATTCAAGATATTATGGAATATTCACGATGTTAACAGGGAAAGACAGGGTAGATAAAGTTAAACTATTTCCACTGATTGAAGATGCTAAAACTAGGGGATGTAGTCTAAAAATTAAGGCCAGACCATTCAGGAGAGAAGCTAGGAAGCATCTCTTCAATCAAATTGTGGTAGAGTTTTGGAACTCTCTCCCACAAACAGCAGTTGAAGCAAGAGCAGTTGTTGATTTTAAACCTGAGATAGATAGATTTTTGTTAAGCAAAGATATTAAGGGATATGGGCCAAAGACAGGCACATTGAGTTAGGTCACAGATCAGCCATGTTGTCATTAAGTGGCAGGACAAGTTCAAAGGGCTGAATGGCCTACTCCTGTTCCTATGTTCCTAATAAAGGCAAGTATCCCTTTTGCCTTCCTAATCACTGTATCCACCTGCCCTGCTAACTTAAGGGACACACCAAAGTCCCCCTGATCCTCGGTGCTTGCTAGGGTCCTGCCATTCATTGTGTATTCCCTTGCCTTGTTTGTCCTGCCCAAGCGCATCACCTCACCTTTATCCAGATTGAATTCCATTGCCAATTGATCAGTCCATCTGACCAGCCCCTCCTGTAATCTAAGGCTATCCTCGCTATTTACCATCCACCAATTTTAGTATTATCCGTGAACTTACTGATTAACCCTCCCACAGTCATGTCTAAATTATTTATGTAAACCACATACAGCAAGGGCCCAGCACTGATCCCTGTGGGACCCAATGGACACGGGCCTCCAGTCAGAAAAACACCCTTCCACCATCACTCTCTGCTTCCTGCCCCTTACACAATTCTGGATCCAATTTGCCATATGTCTTTGGATCCCATGAGCTCTTAATTTTGCTATCAATCTCCCATGTGGGACCTTATCAAACGCCTTGCTGAAGTTCAAGTAGACTTCGTCAAATGCATTGCCCTCATCTACACACCTGGTCATCTCTTTGAAAAATTCAATAATGACCTCTTATCAAAACCTGTTCTGACTGTTCTTGATTAATCCCTTCGTCTCCAAATGCAGATTAATTCGATCTTTCAGAATTTCTTCCATAGATTCCCCACTACTGCGGTTAGACTGACTGGTCTGTAGTTTCTTGCTTTATCCCTTTCTCCCTTCTTGAATAATGATACCACATTGGCTATACTCCAGTCCTCTGGTACCTCTCCTGTGGCCAGATAATTATTGCCAGTGCTTCTGCTATTTCCTCTCTTCATCTGGTCCTGGATATTTGTCTACTTCTAAGCCTGCCAGAGCACTCAGAACCTCGGGCGAAATTCTCCTACCCGCCCCGCCACATTTCTGCGCCGACCGGCCAGCGGGAGTCTCCGTAACACCGGCCGGTCAATGGGGTTTCCCATTGTGGGGCAGCCCCACGCCGTCGGGAAACCCCCGGGCGCCGGCAGAACGGAGACTCCCGCCGGCGGAGAATGACGCCCCTCTTCTCTGTCAATGTTAATTTTAAAAACATTTTCACAGTCCTTCTCACTGATTTCTATACCCACACCGGCCTTTTCACTAGTGAACACAATGTATTCATTTAGAACCCTACCTACGCCCTCCGGCTCCACACACAAGTTACCGCTCTCCTAATTTCCTTTTTAAGTTCCCTCTTGCACATTCTATATGACTCAAGGGCTTCTGCTGTTTTAGGGCCTCAATATCAGCCAAAACCCTGCCTTTCTCTCATCCAATGCTGTATATCCAGAGTTCACTGGATTTGTTGGTCCCACCCTTTTTCTTGATTGGAACATGTTGGCCCGGTACTCCCTATTTCCTTCTTGAATGTGTCCCACTGTTCCGTCACAGATTTATCTAAAAGTGTCTGCTCCCAGTCCACTCTGACCAAATCACATCTGATCTTCCCCCAGTTTAGAACTTTGATTTCAGGCCCATCCTTGTCCTTTTCTATAACAATCTTGAATCTAAAGGAATTATGAAGCACTTCATTCCAAAGTACTTAAAGAAGTGGCCTGAGAAATAGTAGATCCATTGGTGGTAATTTTCTAAAATTCTGGAATGGTTCCTACAGATTGGAGAGTAGCGAATGTAACCCCACTATTCAAAAAGTGATGATGTGGAGATGCTGCCGTTGGACTGGGGCGAGCACAGTAAGAAGTCTTACAACACCAGGTTAAAGTGCAACAGGTTTGTTTCAAATCACTAGCTTTCGGAGCACTGCTCCTTCCTCAGACTCGATGGGCCGAATGGCCTCCTGCATTGTGAATTCTATGAAATTCTATGCTTGATAAATTTACTCAAATTCTTTGAAGATGTAACTAGTAGAGTTGACCAGTGGATGTGTTTTATTTAGACTTTCGGAAGGCTTTCAACAAGGTCTCGCATAGCTGATTAATATGTAAAGTTAAAGCGCATGGGATTACGGATAGTGTCTTGAGATGGATGGAAAGCTGGTTAGCAGATAGAAAGCAAAAAGTTGGAATAAATGGGTCTTTTTTTGATTGGCAGGCAATGACTAGTGGGTAATGCAGGGATCTGTGCTAAGACCCAAACTGTTATGTATTATCTCCAGATTTGTAGATGATACAAATTTGGGTGGGAGGGTGAGCTGTGAGGAGGATGCGGAGATGCTTCAGTGGGATTTGGACAGCTGAGTGACTGGGTACATGCATGGCAGATGCAGTATAATGTGGATAAACGTGAGGTTATCCGCTTTGGTAGCAAAAATAGGAAGGCATATTATTATTTGAATGGATGTAAATTGGGAGAGGTGGATACTCAGCGCGACCTTGGTGCATCAGTCGCTGAAAGCAATTGCACAGGTACAGCAGGCAGTAAAGAAGGCAAATAGTATGTTAGCCTTCATAGAGTGCAGCAACGGTTTACCAGGCTGATTCCTGGGAAGGCAGGACTGTCATGAGGAGAGACTAAAAGTTTGGAAGAGTGAAGGGGGATCTCAAAGAAAATTATAAAATTCTTACAGGGTAGATTGAGGAAGAATACTCTTGATGGTGGGGAGTCCAGAACTAGGGGGGGGGGGAGGGGGCATAGTTTTGAGGATAAGGGGTAAACGTTTTAGGACTGAGATAAGGAGAAATCTCATCACCGCGAGAGTGGTGAATCTGTGGAATTCACTTCCACAGAAAGTATTTGAGGCCAAAACGTTGTGTGATTTCAAGAAGGAATTAGACATAGCTCTTGGTGCTAAAGGGATCAAGGGGTATGGTGGGGAAGGCGGGATCAGGGTATTGAACTTGATGATCATAATGAATGGCGGAGCAGGCTCGAAGGGCCCAATGGCCTCCACCTTCTCTTTTCTATTTTTCTGTCTGCAAAATGATACTGTCTGCACTGATACTTTAACCACTTGCCCAGCTTTGTTACCTAAAATTTAGTCCAGACCCTCTACAGACTGGCTCAAAAAGTTCTCCTGGATGAATTTTAAGAATTCCGCTCCCTGTAACCCTTTTACACTATGACTACCCCTGTTAATGTTGGGGAAGTTGAAATCCCTCACTATCATTACCCTAATACTTTTGCACTTCTCTGAAATTTGCCTACATAACTGCTCATGTATTCCTATTGGTAGGTGGCCTATAGAACACTCCCAGCAATGTGATTGCTTCTTCTTGGTTTTAAAGTTCAACCCATGGGGCTTCATTTGAAGAGCCTTTGAAGATGTCCCTTCATACTGCTTTAATTGATTCCCTGTTCAAATATGCGACACCCACTCCTCTTTTACCTCTTTCACTGTCTCGTCTGAAGATTCTATATCCTGGAATATTGAGCTGCCAATCTTGTCCCTCTCTCAACCATGTCGCAATGACAGCAATGACATTGTACCCCCATGTTTTAATTTGTGCCCTCAACTCATCTGCTTTGTGCGTCAGACTTCTTGCATTAAAACAAATACCATCTAATCTTGAAAAACTCCCTTGTGACTTGTGTGAGGGTGGCACGGTAGCACAGCGGCTAGCACTGTTGCTCCAGGGACCCAGGTTAAATTCCTGGCTTGGATCACTGCGGAGTCTGCGTGTTCTCCCCGTGTCTGCGTGGGTTTCCTCCGGGTGCTCCGGTTTCCTCCCACAGCCCAAAGATGTGCAGGTTAGGTGGATTGTCCATGCTAAATTGCCCTTCCTGTCCAAAAAGATTAGGTGGGGTTACTGGGTTACGGGGATAGGATGGAGGTATGGGCTTGGGTGGGATGCTCTTTGGGTGCAGACTCAGTGGGTCGATTAGCCTCCTGCACTGTAGATTCTATGATATGATTTACCTGGTCTACAAATTCTGCTATGCCTTCCTGACTCACTTGATGTCTCTTCTAATTTTAGCTGTGAATCTATCCCTGCTGAAACCTCTCTCAGTATCCCAGTCTCCTGCCAAGTTAGTTTGAACCCTCTCCAACACCACTAGCATACATCCTTGCAAAGACGCCGGTCCCATTTCGGTTCACGCGCAAACCGTCCGTCTTGTACAGATTCCAATGTCTCTGAAATCTAAAGCCCTCCCTCCTGTCCCTTCTTGCCATCCATGCATTCGTTTGGACTAACCTCTTATTTCTATATTCACTAGCACATGGCACCGAAAGTAATCCAGAGACTACCTTCTGGGTCCTGATTTTTAACCTACTCCCTAGCCCCCTAAATTCTGCTTGAGGGGCCTCATCCCTTTTTCTGCCGATATCATTGGTACCGATGTGTACCGCGATATCTGTCTGTTTGCCCTCCCTCTTCAGTATGCCTTGCAGCCATTCAGTGACATCCCAGGGAGACAACATACCATCCTGGAGTCTTTTTCGCGGCCACAGAACCGCCTGTCTGCACCCCTTGCAACTGAAACCCCCTACTACTATAGCCCTGAGGTTCTTCCCCCCCCCCCTCTCTAGTTATCTCCAGTGGTTCAACTTTGTTAAAAAGATACAGAAAGAATTGCCGAAAATGTTATTTGGATTTAAGCATAGAGAGGAGGGAGAATGTGTGGGTCAGAGATTTGCAACAAACTAGAATTGTCTGTTCTGAATTGCTACCCTGCACTGACAGTGATGACTTTTGTAAACTCAGTTTACAGGAGATTAGAGGAAGAGGGTTTGCAGACCGAGCCAAATGATCATCCAACCTGGAGAAACACAAGGACACCGAGTGCACCATGGTGAAACCGTGGAAATGTGAGGACTGTGGGAAAGGATTCAATTATGCATCCCAGCTGGAAAACCATCGGCGCACTCACACTGGGGAGAGGCCGTTCATCTGCTCCGTGTGTGGGAAAGGATTCACACAGTCATCTAATCTGTTGACACACCAGCGGATTCACTCTGGAGAGAGACCGTTCACTTGCCCTGTCTGTGGGAAAGGCTTCACTGGGTCCTCTGACCTACTGAAGCACCAGCGAATTCACACTGAGGAGAAGCCATTCAGGTGCGCTTCCTGTGGAAAGAGATTTAGGTCTTCATCCGAACGCACTGTACACCAGCGATTTCACACTGGAGAGAGACCATTCACCTGCTCCGAGTGTGGGAAGGGATTCACTCAGTCATCCGACCTGCGGACCCACCAGCGAGTTCATAGTGGAGAGAGACCGTTCAGTTGCTCTGAGTGTGGGAAGGGGTTCACTGGGCCCTCTGACCTGCAGAAACATCAGCGAGTTCACACTGGGGAGAGGCCATTTACCTGCTCTGAGTGTGGGAAAGGATTCATTCAATCCTCTGACTTGCAGACACACCAGCGAGTCCACACTGGGGAGAGGCCATTCACCTGCTCAAAGTGCGGGAAGCAATTCACTCAGTCATCAAACTTACAGACACACCAACGAGTTCACAAGTGACTGCTGGGATTTGATTGTTATTGCTGCTTAATCACATCCAGGACTGAACCATGTTCATTCTGACAGTTGGGGTTTGTTTCTGCAGATGTTAATAATCCCTGTAACAGGCTGCAGTTTAATATTCTGGATCTATAGCTGATTGTGTTCTCGGGGTTGCAGTGTTCCATGAAGAACTGCTGTCTGTGATCTTTCCCCATAATTCAGGAACTCTCATCAGAAATTAGTTTACAACAAGATTCTGAACATTTACTTTAATCCAAAATTGATATTTTATGCGAACTCTACAATTAGACAGTGCTGATTAATCCTTGCTGACAATTCTTTCTGACTTGCACATTACACACAGTGACACCTCCATTATCCAGCAGGAAGAAGGCCAATGGGAATTGGTGGAGAATTGAGAGTTCCCAAATGTTGTCCCTTTCGCCCGGGTCAGAAATCCCCTCAGCATGGGAATGAAGACCAGTGCAAACAAAATAATGGACTGTCAGAAATCTATGCCTAATAACCTTATAAATTCTTCAGAAATGTATGGAATATTATTGAAATATCTCACTCTCTCTCTGACTTTTGAAGAAAGCTTCCATAGCAGCTTGCTGGCTGACAAACACAGGGCAGGCCTGTTATCTCTGCCAAGGACATGTCTCTAGTACAGGCCCTGAAACAAGACATTTCTAACCCTGTTACAATTGGATCGCATGACCCATACATAAACCAACTGTCTGTGTAAAGGTTAAAACAGACAGTGGCATGTGGCACAGTGGTTAGCACTGCTGCCTCACGGCACCAAGGACCTGGGCTTAATCCAGGCCCTGGGTCACTGTCCGTGTGGAATTGCACATCCTCCCTGTGTCTGCATGGGTCTCACGCCCACAACCCAAAGATGTGCAGGGTAGGTGGATTGGCCGTGCTAAATTGCCCTTAATTGGGAAAAATAGAATTGGGTATTCTAAATTTTAAAAAAATAGGTTAAAACAGGCTCTCGAGCAAAGAGATTTTGAAGTGATCCGTACTGGCTTCAGCCCAACACCCACACTCTGGCTCACACCAGTTAACCATTCAGAGGAGACTGCGGCCACCAGCTACGGAGACCATTATTTTCTATAACTATGGAGACCAGCTCTCACTCTGTGTCTTCCATCCGTTTGTCCTCCGGGACCGGTAAATCGTTCTCACCTGACACAGGTTGTGCGTTTTTCTGTCTTTAACTTCTGCATAATATTTAAACTGTTCCTTCTCAATAAACTACTTAAAAATCACTTCTGAGCTCAACCCCCTCTCTAAATCTTTCAAGTGGTGATAGGAATGGGTTCACAGTGGTTGAGTTCATAGACTTGAGAAGCAAGTCTTATTTAAACGTGAATGGAGAAGTTCCTAAGTGATAGCAGGAGTATACAATAGCATTGACATGTTACAGGGAATGATTAATAGATCATAGATTCATACAATTTAGAATGCAGAAGGAGGCCATTCGGACCATCGAGTCTGCACCGGCCCTTGGAAAGAGTACCTTACTTAAGCCCACGACTCCACCCTATCCCCGTAACCCCACCGAATATAAGATAGTCTGAGATAAAAGGCTAGGGTTGAGAGATATCCTGGGGATTGGATAAGAGGGTGACGGGCATTATGAGTCTATCCACAATAGGATTTCTAAAGAGGCTCAGAAAGGACAAATTAATTTGAAAAAGGTTCAGAAGCAGTTAGAAAATATCCACAACGGAACTCCCGGTGGTGGCCCTACGAGGGTAGGTCGGTTACTCGGCAGCTCCCGCCGCGAACGGACTTACGGGCCCTTTTTAGGAGTTTCTGCGGCTCCTCGGTGAAATTCGTCGGGGCAAGCAACGCTGGTAAGGTTCCCCGCATCGGTTTATGGAGGGGACCAGGAGCAGAGCGGCAAAGCAAGCGAGTGCTGAGAAGCGGGTGGAACGGGCGTGGGAACAGGCTGGCTCGGATGAGGTAGCGTGGGCCCAGTGGTCGTGGGAACAGCAGGAGTTGTTTTTGCAGACCTGAAAACGGAGATGCTGGCCCCGATGAAGGCCTCAATGGAGAAGATGGTGGAGACCCAGAAGATGCAAGGAGATCGAGAAAAAGGTCTCGGATAACGAAGATGAAATACTTGGTCTGGCCGTCAGGGTGGAGGCGCACGATGCCTTGCATAAGAGGTGGCAGGAGAGATTGGAAGACAGGTCCAGGAGACAAAACCTGTGAATTCTGGGCCTCACTGAGGGTGAGGAGGGGTCGGATGCGAGCGCATTTGTGACCACGTTGCTGGGGACCCTGATGGGGACGGGGCATTTCCTCGGCCTCTGGAACTGGACACCGAGTCCTCGCAAGGAAGCCCAAGACTAACGAACCGCCGAGAGCTATGGTGATACGATTCCACCGCTTCTCAGACAAGGAACGTGTCATGCGATGGGCCAAAAAGGAGCGGAGCAGCAGGTGGGAGAACAGCATAATTCGCATAAACCAGGACCTGGGAGCAGAACTGGCCAAGAGGCCCACTGGATTCAACCGTGCTAAGACGGCCCTCCACAACAAAGGGGTGAAGTTTGGGCTGCTGCATCCGGTGAGGCTTTGGGTCACGTATCAAGATGCTCAGAGTAGACAGGAGCTACACGGAGACCCCCGAGACGGGGCTACTGAAGGAGCGCCGGAGACTGCAGGCGGTGTTTGATCTGCTGACCACAGGGAAAGCGGTAGCACAGCTGAGGAAGGTTAAAGGGGCAGTCTATGAGTATGGGGAAAAAGCGAGTAGAATGCTGGCGCACCAACTTCGTAGGAGGGAGGCGGCCAGGGAAATTGGGGGAGTTGGGGATAAGGAAGGTAACACGGTCTTGGACCCAGAGGAGGTGAACAAAGTCTTCAAGGTGTTTTATGGTAAACTACGAGTCAGAACCCCCGACGGGAGGGGAAGGGATCAAGCCATTTATAGACCAATTGAGGTTTCCAAAGATGGAAGAGGATCTGGTGGAGGGACTGGGTGCCCCGATAGAGATGGAGGAAATTTTTAAGGGCCTAGGGAGTATGCAGTCGGGCCCTTGCCCCGGGGACGGACAGCTATCCTGTAGAATTCTACAAGAAATTTTCGGAACTGTTGCCTGGTATGGAGGGAAGATCTTATGAGGGAAGGCTGAGGGACTTGAGGCTGTTTTCGTTAGAGAGAAGAAGGTTAAGAGGTGACTTAATTGAGGCATACAAGATGGTCAGAGGATTAGATAGGGTGGACAGTGAGAGCCTTTTTCCTCGGATGGTGATGTCTAGCACGAGGGGACATAGCTTTAAACTGAGGGGAGATAGATATAGGACAGATGTCAGAGATAGGCAACATGACTTGCCAATTCTGGGCCTCACTGAGGGTGCGCAGGGGTCGGATGGGGACGGGGCATTTCCTCGGCCTCTGGAACTGGACACACAGTTCTTGCAAGGAACTGGCAAGTCATGTTGCAGCTGTATAGAACCTTAGGCCAGACTTGGAGTATAGTGTTCAATTCTGGTCGCCACACTACCAGAAGGATGTGGAGGCTTTAGCGAGGGTGCAGAAGAGATTTACCAGAATGTTGCCTGGTATGGAGGGCATTAGCTATGAGCAGCGGTTGAATAAACTTGGTTTGTTCTCATTGGAACGAAGGAGGTTGAGGGGCGACCTGATAGAGGTCTACAAAATTATGAGGGGCATAGACAGAGTGGATAGTCAGAGGCTTTTCCCAGGGCTAGAGGGGTCAATTACTAGGGGGCATAGGTTTAAGGTGAGAGGGGCAAGGTTTAGAGTAGATGTACGAGGCAAGTTTTTGACGCAGAGGGTAGTGGGTGCCTGGAACTCTCTACCGGAGGAGGTGGTGGAAGCAGGGACGATAGTGACATTTAAGGGGCATCTTGACAAATACATGAATAGGATGGGAATAGAGGGATACGGACCCAGGAAGTGTAGAAGATTGTAGTTTAGCCAGGCAGCATGGTCGGCACGGGCTTGGAGGGCCGAAGGGCCTGTTCCTGTGCTGTACATTTCTTTGTTCTTTGTTCTTGTTCTTGTTCTTTACTCAGAGAGTAGTAAGGGCGTGGAATGCCCTGCCTGCAACAGTAGTGGACTCGCCAACACTAAGGGCATTCAAATGGTCATTGGATAGACATATGGACGATAATGGAATAGTGTAGATGGGCTACAGAGTGGTTTCACAGGTCGGTGCAACATCGAGGGCCGAAGGGCCTGTACTGTGCTGTAATGTTCTATGTTCTGTTGAGTCCACTCCTGCTAAGGACCTTTAACGAGGCTAAAGGGAGAGGAACTCTTTCCCCCCCCCCCCCCCCCCCCCACCCAAACAATGTCACAGGCCTCGATCTCTCTCATTCTCAAACGGGAGAAAGATCCGCTACAATGCGGGTCCGACAGACCGATATCGCTCTTGAACGTAGATGCCAAATTGCTGGCCGAGATCTTGGCTGCTAGAATAGAGGACTGTGTCCCAGGGGTGATAGGGGAGGATCAGACAGGCTCCGTTAAGGGCAGGCAATTGAACTCCACTGTACGGAGGCTCCTAAACATTATTATGATGCCCTCAGAAGGAGGGGAGGCAGAAGTAGTGGCTGCGATGGATGCAGAGAAAGCCTTTGACCGGGTAGAATAAAAGTACCTGTGGGAAACGCTAAGAAGGTTTGGATTCGGTGAGGGATTCATTGGGTCAGTCCAACTACTTTATCAGGCCCCCGTAGCAAGTGTATGCACGAACAGGGTGAGGTCGGAGTATTTTAGGCTTCACCGAGTGACGAGACGGGTGCCCCGTCTCCCCGTTACTATTTGCCCTTGCAAAAGAGCCGTTGGCCATAGCGCTGCGGGCTTCAAAGAATTGGCAGGGGTTGGTTCGGGGGGGGGGAGGAGCATCGGGTCTCTCTCTATGTGGATGTTCTGCTCCTGTATATTTCGGACCCACTAGAAGGGGTGGGGGAGTTTGTGCAGATTCTGAGGTACTTTGGACATGAAAAGTCTTTGGCAGGTAGGATCAAGGATAACCCTAAAGCTTTCTATAGGTATGTCAGGAATAAAAGAATGACGAGGGTAAGAGTAGGGCCAGTCAAGGACAGTAGTGGGAAGTTGTGCGTGGAGTCCGAGGAGATAGGAGAGGTGCTAAATGAATATTTTTCGTCAGTATTCACACAGGAAAAAGACAATGTTGTCGAGGAGAATACTGAGATACAGGCTACTAGACTAGAAGGGCTTGAGGTTCATAAGGAGGAGGGGTTAGCAATTCTGGAAAGTGTGAAAATAGATGTTTCTCCTGGGCCGGATGGGATTTATCCTAGGATTCTCTGGGAAGCTAGGGAGGAGATTGCTGAGCCTTTGGCTTTGATCTTTATGTCGTCATTGTCTACAGGAATAGTGGCAGAAGACTGGAGGATAGCAAATGTTGTCCCCTTGTTCAAGAAGGGGAGTAGAGATAACCCCGGTAACTATAGACCAGTGAGCCTTACTTCTGTTGTGGGCAAAGTCTTGGAAAGGTTTATAAGAGATAGGATTTATAATCATCTGGAAAGGAATAATTTGATTAGCGATAGTCAACACAGTTTTGTGAAGGGTAGGTCGTGCCTCACAAACCTTATTGAGTTCTTTGAGCAAGTGACCAAACAGGTGGACGAGGGTAAAGCAGTTGATGTGGTGTATATGGATTTCAGTAAAGTGTTTGATAAGGTTCCCCACGGTAGGCTATTGCAGAAAATACGGAGGCATGGGATTCAGGGTGATTTAGCAGTTTGGATCAGAAATTGGCTAGCTGGAAGAAGACAAAGGGTGGTGGTTGATGGGAAATGTTCAGACTGGAGTCCAGTTACTAGTGGTGTACCACAAGGATCTGTTTTGGGGCCACTGCTGTTTGTCATTTTTATAAATAACCTGGAGGAGGGCGTAGAAGGATGAGTGAGTAAATTTGCAGATGACGCTAAAGTCGGTGGAGTTGTGGACAGTGCGGAAGGATGTTACAAGTTACAGAGGGACATAGATAAGCTGCAGCGCTGGGCTGAGAGGTGGCAAATGGAGTTTAATACAGAAAAGTGTGAGGTGATTCATTTTGGAAGGAATAAGTCATTTTGTAAGACAGAATACTGGGCTAATGGTAAGATTCTTGGCAGTGTGGATGAGCAGAGAGATCTCGGTGTCCATGTACATAGATCCCTGAAAGTTGCCACTCAGGTTGAGAGAGTTGTTAAGAAGGCGTATGGTGTGTTAGCTTTTATTGGTAGAGGGATTGAGTTTCGGAGCCATGAGGTCATGTTGCAGCTGTACAAAACTGGTGCGGCCGCATTTGGAGTATTGCGTGCAATTCTGGTCGCCGCATTCTCGGAAGGGTGTGGAAGCATTGGAAAGGGTGCAGAGGAGATTTCCCAGAATGTTGCCTGGTATGGAGGGAAGGTCTTATGAGGAAAGGCTGAGGGACTTGAGGCTGTTTTCGTTAGAGAGAAGAAGGTTAAGAGGTGACTTAACTGAGGCATACATGATCAGAGGATTGGATAGGGTGGACAGTGAGTGCCTTTTTCCTCGGATGGTGATGTCTAGCACGAGGGGACATAGCTTTAAATTGAGGGGAGATAGATATAAGACAGATGTCAGAGGTAGGTTCTTTACTCAGAGAGTAGTAAGGGCGTGGAATGCTCTGCCTGCAACAGTAGTGGACTTGCCAACACTAAGGGCATTCAAATGGTCATTGGATAGACATATGGACGATAAGGGAATCGTGTAGATGGGCTTTCGAGTGGTTTCACAGGTCGGCGCAGCATCGAGGGCCGAAGTGCCTGTACTGCGCTGTAATGTTCTATGTTCTATATTCTTAACTCCACCGCAGTTTGATGTTCCTCCTGCTCAGCTAGTGCCTTCTCTACTTTCTGGATCGCCCGGTCTTGGTCATCCAATCTGAGCTCCAGCCGCGCAATTGATTCTTTAATCAGGTCCAAGCATTCCTGCTTCTGATTGGCGAAGCCCTCCTGAATAAATTGCATCAGCTGCTCCATTGACCGCTGGGTCGACAAGCCAGGACCCCAGTCGTCCGCCATGCTTTCCCCCGCTGCATCCTCAGCCCAAGCCTTCCCTGTTCGTTTGTTTCATTCTTTGCGAGCACTTCTAGTCCGCCTCTCCATGCACCGATGTGGGAATCCACTCAACAATTGCCTCTACCATCAACTTTCCAAATCAAGTCCGATAAAAAATCAGGGGAAAAGGTCCAAAGGTCCGACCTGAGCGGGAGCCACCAAACTCCTTCACAGCTGCCACCGGAAGTCACAAATGTTAAATAAATTAAGAGCCCATGGTGTAAGAGGATAAGATCCAGGCATGGATAGAGGATTTGCTGACTGGCAGAGGCAGAGTGGGGATAAAGGGGTCTTTTTCAGGATGGCAGCCAGTGACTACTGGTGTGCTTCATGGGTCGGTGGTGGGACCACAACTTTTCACAATGTACATTAATGACTGAAAGAGGGAATGAAGACACTGTTGCTAAGTTTGCAGATGGTACAAAGATCTGTCGAGGGACAGGTAATATTGAGGAAACGGGGGGTCCTGCATAAGGACTTGGACAGGCTAGGAGAGTGGGCAACGAAGTGGCAGATGGAATACAATGTGGACAAGTGTGAGGTTATTACTGAAAGTGGCAACGCATGTGGATAAGGTGGACAAGAAGGCACACGGCATGCTGGCCTTCATTGGGCGGGGCACTGAATATAAAAAATGGCAAGTCATGTTGCAGCTGTACAGGACCTTAGTTACACCTCATTTGGAATGTTGTGTACAATTCTGGTCGCCACACTACCAGAAGGATTTGGATGCTTTGGAGAGGGTACAGAGGTGGTTTAACTGGGATGTTGCCTGGTATGGAGGGCATTAGCTATGAGGAGAGGTTAGATAAACTCAGTCTGTTCTCATTGGAACTACGGAGGTTGAGAGGTGACCTGATATTGGTCTACAAGATTATGAGTGGTCTGGACAGAGTGGATAGTCAGATGCTCTTTCCTAGGGTAGAAGAGCAAATTACTAGGGGACATATGTTTAAAGTGCATGGGGAAAAGTTGCAAACAGATGTGCGAAGCAAGTTTTTTACACAGAGGGTGGTAAGTATATGGAACGCGCTGCTTGGTGGTGGGAGCAGTTATGATCGTGGCATTTAAGGGACATCTAAACAAATATATGAATAAGGTGGGAATGGAAGGATACAGACTCCGTAAGTGCAGACGGTTTTAGTTTAGGCAGGTACCATGGTCGGCGCAGGCTTGGAGGGCCGAGGGGCCTGTTCCTGTGCTGTATTGTTCTGTTATACTTTGGAAGGAGGAATGGAGGCATAGACTATTTTCCAAACGAGAAATTCTTAGGGAATCAGAAGCACAAAGGGACTTGGAAGTCCTTGTTCGCGATTCTCTTAAGGTTAATGTGCAGGTTCAGTCGGCAATTAAGAAGGCAAATGCAACGTTAGCATTCATGTCGAGAGGGCTAGAATACAAAAGCAGGAATATACCAATGAGGCTGTATAAGGTTCTGGTCAGACCCATTTCGAGTATTGTGAGCAGTTTTGGGCACTGTATCTAAGGAAGGATGTGTTGGCCTTGGAAAGGGTCCAGAGGAGGTTCACAAGAATGATCACGAGCTTGTCGTATGACAAACGGTTGAGGACTCTGGGTCTGTACTCATTGAAGTTTAGAAGGATGAGGGGGGAATCTTATTGAAACTTACAGGATCCTGGATAGAGTAGACATGGAGAGGATGTTTCTACTTGTAGGAAAAACTAAAACCAGAGGAGACTATCTTAGACTAAAGGGGCAATCCTTAAAAACAGAGATGAGGAGGAATTTCTTCAGCCAGAGGATGGTGAATCTGTGGAACTCTTTGGAAGGCTGTGGAGGCCAAATCACTGAGTGTCTTTAAGACAGAGATAGATAGGTTCTTGATTAATAAGGGGATCGGGGGTTATGAGGAGAAGGCAGGAGAATGAGGATGAGAAAAATATCAGCCACGATTGAATGATGGAGCAGACTTGATGGGCCGATTGGCCTAATTCTTCTCCTATGTCATATGGTCACCTGAGGTCAGGTGACTGTGTGGAGTTTGCACTTTCTCCTTGTGTCTGTATGGGATTACTCCGGATGCTCCAGTTTCCTCCCATAGTCCAAATATGTTCAAATTAAGTGGATTGGCCGTGCTACATTGCCCCTTCGTGTCCAAAAAAGGTTAGGTGGGGTTGCGGGGTTGTGGAGGTGTAGGCATAATTAGGGTGCTCTTCCCAAGGGCTGGCGCAGACTCGATGGGTCGAACAGTCTCCTTCTGCACTGTCAGGATTCTATGATTCTAAAGCTTACCTCTTCCCCAAGATTTTGGTCAACAGCCCTAAGATGTGTTTGGGTGTCACACCTTGTTATATAATTTTTCTGTAAGTTCACCAGCATGTTTTATGATGTTAAAGAACTATATAGGTAACTATTATTGTTGTTTCTGTTTTACAACAATCATTTGATTTCACGCCAATCTCTGATTTACTTTGTTCCCTCCTGTGGGTTGTCAATCCGGATTTGCAGTTTTCTCCCCTGGTCACTGGGCCCCTGAAGCCCTGCCCAATCTCTATAGCTTCATCATGATGGCCACACATGAAGCATATGTAACCGCAGCAGCTGCAGTTTCTTATTGAGGGTTTGGGTGCTCCAGCGGGTGTTTACGAATTTTCCCCACCCACCTCCCAGAGTTTCCTTCCTATCTATACATCAGAATCCTCATTGATTTGAGGCAAAGTGGAACCACTTCTTTATTGTCCCCCCCCCTCTCCTCCAGGGAGAATATGAGGAGGGGGTGGGACTGGAGGACTGAGACCAGTGGCTGGGCCTCCAAGCATTGAGAGAGAATGAGGGATGGGGCTTATCCCGTCTCTCACTGATTGGCTCCCGGGCCAGGGTGGCTGCGTATGCGCCCTGTCGCATCCTGCCTCCTGTAAAAATGGCGGCCGTTCACCCAGGTCTCTGATGGGGAGTGAAAACACAGCTGTGGCCTTTTCTGGAAAAAAGCTCGATATTCGAGGTTTGGGGCCTACACTGGGTGAAGTCTTCCCATCCGCCCATTGCATCCATCGTTTCGTTTCCGAAACCAAATAATGTTACCGGTTGCAGAGAGCAACAAACAAACAGCCTGGCACCACCATCGCTGCACTGCACACGTGGCAATCACTCGGAGAAGCTGCGCATGCTCCAAGGTTTATGAAGAACCGCGCATGCGCACAGATCCCTGTAATGTGAATGGGGACATTCTCCAGCTAGAGCAATGCTGGGTACAAGACATAGGACATACGCTGCAGAAAGCCATTTGGCCCATTGAGCCTGCACTGACCCACTTAAGCCCTCACGTCCACCTTATCCCCATCACCCAATAACCCCTCCTAACCTTTTTTGGTCACTAAGGGCAATTTATCATGGCCAATCCATCTAACCTGCACACCTTTGGACTGTGGGAGGAAACCGGAGCACCCGGAGGAAACCCACGCAGATGGGAGAATGCGCACAGACAGTGACCCAACAGGGGTCATGTACCTGTACTCCGCATTCAGGACAGACAGCAGCGATTATTGGGATTATTCGGAAAAATAAACAGTGCAGTTGGAACAGGAAAGAGTCAAAGAGTGCAGAAAAGGTCCTTCGGCCCATCCAGTCTGTGCCGACAATAACTATCCCAAATCACGTGCTTATCCCACTTACCAGCACTTGTCCCATATCTTTAAATGTGATGCTGTTTCAGGTGTTCATCCAAGTGGCTTTTCAAAGGTTGTGAGGTTTACAACCTCCACTACCTTCCCAGGTAGTGTCTTCCAGATCTCACTAGCCTTGGGTGAATGAATTTTTTTTTCACAAATCGAAAACACAAGCTTATCCAACCTCTCTTCATAACTCCCAGGCAACATCCTGTTGAATCACCTCTGCACTCCCTCCACTGCAATCATATCCTTCCTATAATGTGGTGACCAGAATTGCACACGGTACTCCAGCTATTCTACCAAAGTTCCACACAACTCCAACATGACCTCCCTGCTTTTGCAATCTCTGCCTTCCTATTAGCCTACCTTTCTGCCTTCATAGATCTATGGACAAACAACCCAGGGTCTCTTACACTCCGTGTATTTGTGTATAGAACTCTTAATTGGGCTACTCCCCCTGACCTGCCCCTCAGCACTGATGTTTTATTCCATGTGCTTCAACCTTCTGAATCAGTCTCCCTTGTGCGACCTTGTCAAAGGCTTTGCTAAAGTACATATGAACTACATTTAAAATAAATTTTTTATCAAAGGCATGTTAAATATATACATATACCGAAAATTACAAAAGTCAACCGCAGCAACGGGTAACAAAGCCCCACCCTTCCCCCAATCAACACCCCCACTCAGCTCGCTGCCATCCCAGCACCCACCTCCCTTTTCTAACTTTTCACCCACCACCCCACCCAAACAAAAAATAAACAATCACATCTCCCACCCTCTCCCCACTGATGACTCAATAACCCCTTCAAAAAGTTGATAAACAGCTTCAAGATGAATCCCTCCTCAGCCCCTCGAATGGCAAACTTGATTTTTTCCAAATGCAGGAACTCTGTTAAATCACTTACCCATACCATTGCCATTGGCAGCTCTGAGTCCCGCCAACACAACAAGATCGGTCTCTGGACTATTAGGGAGACAAAGGCCAAGATGTCGGCCTCTCTCCCCATCTGTACTCCCGGATCCTCAGACGTTCCAATTATCGGCAACTCTGGACTCAAGGCTATCTCAACCGCCAAAATCTTTGACATCTGGGGCGAAATTCTCCCCCAATGGCGCGATGTCCGCCGACTGGCGCCAATCAGACGGGCATCGCGCCCGCCCAAAGGTGCGGAATGTTCTGCATCTTTGGGGGCCGAGCCCCAACATTGAGGGGCTAGGCCGACGCCGGAGGGATTTCCGCCCCGCCAGCTGGCGGAAATGGCGTTTGTTGCCCCGCCAGCTGGGGGAAATGGCGTTTGTTGCCCCGCCAGCTGGCGCGGAAATGCGGCGCATGCGCGGGAGCGTCAGCGGCCGCCGACAGTTTCCCGCGCATGCGCAGTGGGGAGAGTCACTTCCTCCTCCGCCATGGTGGAGACCGTGGCGGAGGCGGAAGGGAAAGAGTGCCCCCACGGCACAGGCCCGCCCGCGGATCGGTGGGCCCCGATCGCGGGTCAGACCCCCCCAGGACCCCGGAGCCCGCCCACGCCGCCTGGTCCCGCCGGTAAATACCAGCTTTGATTTACGCCGGCGGGACAGGCAATTTCTGGGCGGTACTTCGGCCCATCCGGGCCGGAGAATTGAGCGGGGGGTCCCGCCAACCGGCGCAGCCCGATTCCCGCCCCCGCCCAATCTCCGGTACCGGAGACTTCGGCGGGGGCGGGGGCGGAGGGTCGGAGAATGACGCCCCACATCTGGAAATCCCTTCCAAAACCTTCTCAACCTTGGACACGCCCAAAACATATGCACATGGTTCGGTGGACCCCCCCCCAGACCCACACACACACACCACCCACACCTGTCCTTCACACCCGGAAAGAACTGACTCATCCTGGACACCGTCATGTGGGCTCCCTGCACCACCTTAAATTGAATAAGACTTAGCCTGGGACACAACGAGGACGCATTCACCCTTCGCAGCACTTCCCTCCACACTCTAGCCCTCGACCGCTCCCCCCAACTCCTCCTCCCACTTGAGCCTGACTTCCTCCATGGGAGCACTCACCCTCTTCATCAGCTCCCCAAATATGTCTGCAACCCTTCCCACCCCAAACTCAACCCCAGACAGAAGCTTATCCTGCAGCACTGGGGGCAACAGCACCGGAAACAAAGGCACCTCCTTCCTAATAATGTCCTTAACCTGCAGATGCCTGAAGCTATTTCCCCTTGGTAACTGTTACACCACCTCGAGGTCTTCCAGGTCTGCAAACCTCCCTCCCGTGAACAAATCCCTAAAGCATTCTGTCCCCGTTTGCCGCCATCCCTGGGACTGTGTATCCAACCCGGCCAGCGCAAACCTGTGATTGTCACAAATCAGCGGCCACAGCAGTCCGCCTTCCAATCCAAAGTGCTGCCAACACTCGTTCCAAACCCTCAGTGCTGATACCATCACCGGTTCGTGGAGTACCTGACCAGCAAGGATGGAAGGGGTGCCAACAACAGTGCCCTCAAACTGGTCCCCTTACACGAGGCCGCCTCCATCCGCCCCCAAACTGACTGCTCCACTGCCCATTTCTGAGGCATTGTAATATTTGCTGCCCAGTAGTAATGCAAAAAGCTTGGCAACACTAACAATGGGCCCAACCCCCTCGGCAACACTAACAATTGGCCCAACCCCCCTCTCCACCGCTCCCTCTCCAAGAGCACCCTCCTCACCCATGGCACATTCCCCGCGCTCACAAACCTCAAAATCATCCCATTAACCTTCCAAAAAAAGGACTTAGGAACAGAAATCATGAGGATCTGGAATACAAACAAAAACTTTGACAACACTGCCATCTTCACTGTCTGTACCTAACCCACCAAAGACAATGGAAGCACATCCCAACTCTTAAAGTCCACCTTTATTCCCTCCCCCGTCCGCACCAAATTCAGATTATGCAACTGGGCCCAACTCTGTGCCACCGAAATCCCAAGGTAGCAAAAATTTGCCCCCACCAACTGAAGCGGCAATTCCCCCAGCCTCCTCTCCTATCCCTGTGCATCAATTGAGAACACCTCGTTTTCCCCATATTTAACTTGTACCCGGAAAAATGGCCAAACTCCCCCAAAATCCCCACAAACCTACCGAAGCGCCCAACCATGTCCAAAATATACATCAGAAGGTCATCTGCTAAAAAGAAACTCAGTGCTCGACCTCCCCCCCTCCCCCCCCCCACTCAATCGCCCTTCACCCCCTTAACCCCCTAAGTGCCTTTGGCAGCATGTCAATCGCTGGGACAAAGAGCAGTGAAGAGAGCGGGCAACCCTGCCTTATCCCCCAGTGCAACCCAAAATAACCCGAGCTGACCTTGTTTGTTAGAACACTTGCCTTAGGCGCCTTATACAACATGCAAACCCAATCCACAAACCTCTGCCCAAACACAAATCTACCCAACACCTCAAACAAATACTGCCATTTGACTTGGTCCACATCTTCTCCATGTCCATCACCACTTCAACTTCCCGCCCCTCCAAGGGCATCATAATAACATTGAGCAATTTCCAAACATTCACTGACAACTGCTGTCCTCATGAACCCCATCAGGTCCTCCCCATCACCTTTGGCACACAATCCTCAATCCGCATCACCAACACCTTTGCATCTCTATTCAGCAGCGTGATTGGACGATACGACCCACACTGCTCCGGGTCATTATCCTTCTTTAGGATAAGTGAAACCGGGGTCTGAGACAGCATGGGGTTGGGGGAGGGTGTGTGTGGAGGGGGAGAGCTCCCCCCCTCACCCTCGACTCATTAAAGATCTCCACCAACAGGGGCCCCAACTCAATCCCAAACTTTTTATAAAACACAATTGGGACCCTGTCCGGGCCCAGAGTCTCCCCCACCTGCATCAACCCCCCACAGTCCATCATCTCCCTCAGCGTGATCGGGGGCTCCCAGTCCCTCCACCTTCCCCTTCTCAACCCATTGGAACTCCAACCGATCTAAAAAAACGTCTCATCCCTTCATCCCCCATTGGGGAATCCGATTTACACAGACCTCGATTACAAAGCCTCAAAAACCCCGTTCGCTCCCTCCAGCTCTGACACCACCACACCCCTCTCATCCCTCGCCCTCTCAATTTCCCTCACTGCCGCCTCTTTCCTTTAGTGATGTGCCAGCTTCCTACTCGCCGTCTCCCCGTACTCATATATTGCGCCCCCCCCCCCCCCCCCCCCCCCCACCGACTGTGCGCAGTTGTTCCACTACCTTTCCCGTAGACACAAGTCCTCGAGCGTCTGCCTCTCTCTGCCAAAACCTCCCTTGTCTTATTCAACTCCTCGAGGGTGAGGGAGGGAGCTCTTCCCCCCCCCCCCCACCCCCCTCCCCACCCATGCTGTCTCAGGCCCCAGTTTCACTCATCCGAAAGAAGGATAATGACCCGGAGTAGTGTGGGTCGTATCGTCCATTCACGCTGCTGTGTTGGCGATGCGGATAGAGGATTGTGTGTCAAAGGATTCAATTCCGGATAGTCACCCTCACCCTATCGCAAGCCCCCTTGTCTGCCAGTAATCCCACACCCAGCCTCCACAATACCAGACTAAGCTAGAGTCACAGACTAACAACTCTTGTAGGTGCTGGTTTAGCACAGTGGGCTAAACAGGTGGCTTGTAATGCAGAACAATGCCAGCAGCGCGGGTTCAATTCCCGTACCGGCCTCCCCGAACAGGCGCCAGAATATGGCGACTAGAGGCTTTTCACGGTAAATTCATTGAAGCCTACTTGTGACAATAAGCGATTATTATTATTATTATTATTATTATTATTATTAGGTTGTGGCAAGGCTGAACAACATAACAGGCTACAAAGGAAAGTCGAGTAGAATCTATGGCAGCAGTGCAACACTCCCTGATGAACTCAATGCATTCGAGAGCACAAACCATTGTCAATTGCCCCAGCAGCCTCAGGCACACCCATATCTTCTACAGATGCGCGATAGAGAGCAGGGCGCTAATACCGAAGGTGGTGGATACTGAGTATTCGGCAATTGCAGTGTCGGATCATGCCCCGCACTGGGTGGATCTATGGGTTAGTGTGGAGAGAGGGCAACGCCCACGGTGGAGACTGGATGTGGGGTTGCTAGCGGACAAAGCAATCTGTGGGCGGGTTAACAAGTCCATCCAGAACTACCTGGAACAAATGATACGGGGGAGGTCTCTGCAGCGATGGTCTGGGAAGCTTTAAAGGCAGTAGTCAGAGGGGAATTAATCTCGATACGGGCCCACAGAGAAAAGGTGGAACGGCTGAGAGAGGTAGATTAGTGGAGGAGATACTCCAGGTGGACAGGAGATACTCGGAGGCCCCGGACGTGGGGCTACTGAGGGAGCAGCGGAGGTGACAGGTGGAGTTTGGGCTGTTGACCAGAGGGAAAGCAGTGGAACAGTTGAGTACGGGGAAAAGGCAAGCAGAATGTTGGCGCACCAGCTCAGGAAAAGAGAGGCGGCCAGGGAGACAGGTAAAGTAAAGAGTAGAGATGGTAATACTATCCTGGACCAGCGGAGGTAAACGAGGTGTTTAAGGACTTTTACAGTAAATTATATGATTCAGAACCCCCGGCTGGTATGGAGGGGATGAGGCAATTTCTGGATCAGTTGAGGTTCCCGAGGGTGGAGGAGGACCTGGTGGAGGGGCTGGGAGCTCCAATTGAGATTGAGGAAAGAATCAATGTCGTGTTGTGTTCTCTGCTCCATAGACGAACCAACACGGTTGCGGATGGTACAACTCAGTTTTATTACTAACAATATTTACAATGATAAACTGGTTACTGTGGTTCATCCATTACCCTTGAATCTGTGGACCTAGCCCTAACGCTATCTTGGAGCACTCAGCACATGGTGAATGTCTGAGTCACTTGCTGTGAGCTCTGTGCCCTGAGCTGTCTCCTGCTGGAATGCTCCGGAAGTGTCGTGTTCCCCGTTTTATAGAGTGTGTGCTCTTGCCTGTGATTGGCTGTGGTGTTGCGTGTGTGTTGATTGGTCGGTTGATCTGTCCATCAGTATGTATGTATGTTTGCACCATGATGTTTACCTGAATATCATGACATCCCCCCCTTTTTTTTTCACAAGAACATGTGCCTATGTGGTTAGAAATAGAGATGTGTACTGAGTGCAGCTGAATGTGTGTGTGTGCAATATCTACAGCATGTAAATGAGGCTAAACTATATACAAGAGGCGATGTCAGGTGCGACATAGCAACGAGGTTGTATCATAAACAAAAGACGGGGAAACAAACTCCTGTAACGACAAGGAAAAATAGAAACATATTAACACAGTGGTATTATGCATCAGTGAGTTCAATGTTCAAACAGGCTCATAAGTCCAGTCTAGTAGGTGGGCGACGAATTTGGGTTGACCGCCTCAAGGGTGGGTCAGGATCCACCGGCTGAGGAATGGGCCTGGCCACGGGCGACGACGGAATGGGCATGGTGGCAGGAAGCTCCACGAAGTCGACATCAGGAACAACAGGAGGGCGTGGTACCGGTGTAAGTTCCCGTAGCGAGAGTGGAAGCAGGCGAAGAGCCTGGCGATTGCGCCTGCGAATGGAGCCATCAGGCATGCGAACCAGGAACGAGCGGGGAGCCACGCGTCGGACAACTTCGGCAGGTGCTGACCAGCCACCTTCTGGTAGGTGGATGCGGACGTCGTCTCCAGGCGCCAGGGCGGGAAGATCCGTGTGTCATATGCCATCTTCTGCCGAACGCGCTGCTGATGCATCCTGTGCAGTACCGGAGCATGGTTGGTTGTGGGGACCAGAATGGATGGCACAGTGGTCCTGAGGGCATGACCCATCAACAGCTGGGCTGGTGAGAGGCCAGTGGTTAGTGGGGCCGAGCGATAGGCTAGCAGGGCTAGGCAGAAATCCGATCCGGCAGCAGCTGCCTTGCAGAGGAGCCGCTTGACGATGTGAACGCCCTTCTCCGTCTTTCCATTGGACTGGGGATGCAGAGGGCTGGCCGTCACATGTGTGAAGCCATACGAAGCAGCAAAGGATGACCATTCCTGGCTGGCAAAACAGGGCCCATTGTCCGACATGACAGTAATCGGAATGCCATGGCGAGCGAAGGTGTCTTTGCAGGCCCTTATGACAGCGGACGATGTCAAATCGTGCAGGCGTATGACCTCTGGATAGTTTGAAAAGTAATCAATGACAATTACATAGTCCCTGCCGAGCGCGTGAAAAAGGTCCACACCCACCTTCGCCCAGGGGGACGTCACCAGCTCATGGGGCTGAAGCGTCTCAGGAGGTTGCGCCGGCTGTAACCTTTGGCAGGTGGGGCAGTTGAGCACCATATTGGCAATGTCATCACTGATGCCCGGCCAGTATACCGCCTCACGGGCCCTCCGTCTGCACTTCTCGACCCCCAGATGGCCTTCGTGTAGTTGGTCGAGGACCAGATTGTTCATGCTGTGCGGAATCACAATCCGGTCCAGCTTTAGGAGGACACCATCAATGACGGCCAAGTCGTCCCAGACATTGCAGAACTGCGGGCACTGTCCTTTGAGTCACCCTCCCGTCATGTGGCGCATCACACGTTGTAGAAGGGGGTCAGCCGCAGTCTCCCGGTGAATACGGGCCAGACTGGAGTCGTCGGCTGGCAGATTTGCCGATGTGAAGGCTACCTGCGCTTCGACCTGACAGTCGATCCCCTCCGAGTCGGGCGGTGTGCTCACTGCTCGAGATAGGGCAACCACAATGATAAGATCCTTTCCCGGGGTGTAGACCAGTTGGAAATGGTACTTCCTGAGTTTGTGTAGGATGCGCTGGAGGCGAGGGTCATTTTGTTCAGGTCCTTATGTATAGGCATAGGATTTACAACAGAAATGAGGAGGAATTACAACAGAAATGAGGAGGGCGGCACGGTAGCATAGTGATTAGCACTGTTCCTTCACAGTTCCAGGGTCCCAGGTTTGATTCCCGGCTTGGGTCAATGTCTGCGGAGTCTGCACGTTCTCGTGGGTTTCCTCCGGGTGCTCCGGTTTCCTTCCACAGTCCAAAGATGTGCAGGTTGGGTGGGGTTGCTGGGTTACGGGGCTGGGGTGGAGGTGTGGGCATAGGCGACCGGGGCCCATAACGCAGTGTCATCCCGCTGTAGGAGTACCGCCCCAATGCCGGACTGGCTGGCATCAGTCGAAATTTTAGTGTCACGAGATGTGTCGAAAAACGCCAATACCGGGGCTGTGGTGAGCTTAATTTTGAACTCCTCCCATTCCTTCTGGTGTGCGGGCAGCCACTGGAACTCCGTGGACTTCTTGACTAGGTGGCGAAGAGCCGTCGTGTGGGAGGCAATGTTGGGAATGAACTTCCCCAGGAAGTTGACCATGCCTAGGAAGCGTAGCACTGCTTTCTTGTCTGCCGGCTGTAATGGCGCTCACCTTGTCTGCATCCGGACGGACCCCTGACCGGGATATGTAGTCCCCCAGAAACTTCAGCTCGGTTTGGCCGAAAGAACACTTGGCTCGGTTGAGGCGCAGGCCGTTTTCCCGTATCCGCGCAAAGACGCGCTGGAGACGATTGATGTGCTCCTGTGGTGTGGTGGACCAGATGATGACGTCGACAACATAGACGCGCACCCCTTCGATGCCCTCCATCATCTGTTCCATAATCCTGTGAAAGACCTCGGATGCCGAGATGATGCCAAATGGCATTCTATTGTAGCAGAACCTGCTGAAAGGAGTGTTGAAGGTGCACAGCTTCCTGCTGGACTGGTCCAGTTGGATCTGCCAAAAACCCTTCGAGGCATCCAATTTTGTAAAGATTTTAGCCCGGGCCATTTCGCTCGTGATCTCTTCCCGTTTGGGTATGGGGTAGTGTTCCCTCATTATGTTGTTGTTGAGGTCTTTTGGATCAAAGCAGATCCGGAGCTCGCCAGAGGGCTTCTTAACACACACCATGGAGCTGACCCATGGCGTGGGCTCCGTGACCCGGGATAGCACCCCTTGGTCCTGGAGATCCTGCAGCTGCTGCTTGAGGCGGTCTTTGAGTGGCGCTGGGACCCTGCGAGGTGCGTGAATGACCGGGGTGGCGTCCGGTTTGAGTCGTATTCTGTAGGTATAGGGCAGTGTGCTCATGCCCTCGAATGCCTCCTGGTTGTTGGCGAGGAAGCTGTGCTCTAAATTCTGCATCCGGGAAGTCTGATGTGCCTTCTGGAGACAGAGCGTGGACCCGCTGCACGAGGTGGAGAACCTTGCATGCCTGTGCGCCTAGCAGGGAGTCCTTTGATGATCCGACTATTTCGAATGACAGTGTGGCCGTGCATGTGTTGTGTGTCACCTGGAGCTGGCAGGATCCCATGGCCGGGATAATGTTTCCATTGTAGTCGACCATCTTGCAACGGGATGGCCGAATTGGTGGTCTGGCCTTCATGGCGTAGAAGGCTGACCATGCTATGAGGTTGGCGGAGGCGCCAGTGTCCAGCCGGAATGTTATCGGTGATCGGTTGACCGTTAGGATGGCACAGCATTCATCACCCGGATTGACAGTGTTCACTTGCAACGGCTGGTGGGTCCTGCCTGGAGACATTTGGTTCCTATCAATGACCGCAGCACGGAAGGCGTCCCGGTCGTCTGTGTCACTGGTCTGGATATCATCTGGGCACGACTCGTAGTAAGGAGGCTGAATGGTCCGCATGTACTGATTAACTTACTGACCTTGCAGGTCAGCTGTTTAGTTCGGGAGTGAGAGCTGGGACCTTAGAAACAGCGCGGGAGCTGCGAGGCAGAGGGGACCGTTTAAAAGGTCGCTGCCTGGGTGAGGTAAGTACTGATTAACTTACTTACCTTGCAGGTCAGCTGTTTAGTTCGGGAGTGAGAGCTGGGACCTTAGAAACAGCGCGGGAATTTGAAAAAGCGCGGGAGCTGCGAGGCAGAGGGGACCGTTTGAAAGGTCGCAGCCTGGGTGAGGTAAGTACTGATTAACAACTTACTTACCTTGCAGGCCAAGTCGATTTCAGCAGGAGCGGACGGGGGCAGTGCGGAAGTGATTTCTGGGAGGTAAGTCTCTCCTTTAAACTTTAAAAAAAAAAATTTTATTGTTTAAGGTGGGAACAGGAAGTCGACCCGCGGACTTCTGGGAAGACCCTCACCAATAAATTCTGGTGGAGAGGAAACCCGAGACACTACACGTGTAGTGTCTCCCACCCGCCCTCCTCCTCTAACCTAATAATAAGACCCATTGGTGTGAGGTAAGTACCATATTTTATTATTGTTATTAATATTTTTTTTTATATAAAAAATTTAATTTAGTTGTCAGCCAGATCTTGGTAGAAAGTTAGAGGGATGGCAGGGAAGGGAGTGCAATGTTCCTCCTGCAGGATGTTTGAGGTGAGGGATGCCGTTAGTGTCCCTGCTGATTTTACCTGCAGGAAGTGCTGCCATCTCCAGCTCCTCCAAGACCGAGTTAGGGAACTGGAGCTGGAGTTGGAAGAACTTCGGATCATTCGGGAGGCAGAGGGGGTCATAGATAGCAGCTTCAGGGAATTAGTTACACCAAAGATCGGAGATAGATGGGTAACTGTAAGAGGGACTGGGAAAAAACAGTCAGTGCAGGGATCCCCTGCGGTCGTTCCCCTGAGAAACAAGTATACCGCTTTGGATACTTGTGGGGGGGGGACTTACCAGGGGTAAGCCATGGGGTACGGGCCTCTGGCATGGAGTCTGTCCCTGTTGCTCAGAAGGGAAGGGGGGAGAGGAGCAGAGCATTAGTAATTGGGGACTCTATAGTCAGGGGCACAGATAGGAGATTTTGTGGGAGCGTGAGAGACTCACGTTTGGTATGTTGCCTCCCAGGTGCAAGGGTACGTGATGTCTCGGATCGTGTTTTCCGGGTCCTTAAGGGGGAGGGGGAGCAGCCCCAAGTCGTGGTCCACATTGGCACTAACGACATAGGTAGGAAAGGGGATAAGGATGTCAGGCAGGCTTTCGGGGAGCTAGGATGGAAGCTCAGAACTAGAACAAACAGAGTTGTTATCTCTGGGTTGTTGCCGTGCCACGTGATAGTGAGATGAGGAATAGGGAGAGAGAGCAATTAAACACGTGGCTACAGGGATGGTGCAGGCGGGAGGGATTCAGATTTCTGGATAACTGGGGCTCTTTCTGGGGAAGGTGGGACCTCTACAAACAGGATGGTCTACATCTGAACCTGTGGGGCACAAATATCCTGGGGGGGAGATTTGTTAGTGCTCTTTGGGGGGGTTTAAACTAATGCAGCAGGGGCATGGGAACCTGGATTGTAGTTTTAGGGTAAGGGAGAATGAGAGTACAGAGGTCAGGAGCTCAGATTTGACGTCGCAGGAGGGGGCCAGTGTTCAGGTAGGTGGTTTGAAGTGTGTCTACTTCAATGCCAGGAGTATACGAAATAAGGTAGGGGAACTGGCAGCATGGGTTGGTACCTGGGACTTCGAAGTTGTGGCCATTTCGGAGACATGGATAGAGCAGGGACAGGAATGGATGTTGCAGGTTCCGGGGTTTAGGTGTTTTAGTAAGCTCAGAGAAGGAGGCAAAAGAGGGGGAGGTGTGGCGCTGCTAGTCAAGAGCAGTATTACGGTGACGGAGAGGATGCTAGATGGGGGCTCATCTTCCGAGGTAGTATGGCTGAGGTTAGAAACATGAAAGGAGAGGTCACACTGTTGGGAGTCTTCTATAGGCCTCCAAATAGTTCTAGGGATGTAGAGGAAAGGATGGCGAGGATGATCCTGGATAAGAGCGAAAGTAACAGGGTAGTTATTCTGGGAGACTTTAACTTTCCAAATATTGACTGGAAAAGATATAGTTCGAGTACATTAGATGGGTCGTTTTTTGTACAGTGTGTGCAGGAGGGTTTCCTGACACAGTTTGTTGACAGGCCAACAAGAGGCGAGGCCACATTGGATTTGGTTTTGGGTAATGAACCAGGCCAGGTGTTGGATTTGGAGGTAGGTGAGCACTTTGGGGACAGTGACCACAATTCGGTGACGTTTACGTTAAGGATGGAAAGGGATAAGTATACACCGCAGGGCAAGAGTTATAGCTGGGGGAAGGGAAATTATGATGCCATTAGACGTGATTGGGGGGTGGATAAGGTGGAGAAGTAGGCTGCAAGTGTTGGACACACTGGATAAGTGGAGCTTGTTCAAGGATCAGCTACTGCGTGTTCTTGATAAGTATGTACCGGTCAGGCAGGGAGGAAGGTGCCGAGCGAGGGAACCGTGGTTTACCAAAGAAGTGGAATCTCTTGTTAAGAGGAAGAAGGAGGCCGATGTGAAGATGAGGTGTGAAGTTTCAGGTGGGGCGATGGATAGTTACAAGGTAACGAGGAAGGATCTAAAGAGAGAGCTAAGACGAGCAAGGAGGGGACATGAGAAGTATTTGGCAGGTAGGATCAAGGAAAACCCAAAAGCTTTCTATAGGTATGTCAGGAATAAGCGAATGACTAGGGAAAGAGTAGGACCAGTCAAGAACAGGGATGGGAAGTTGTGTGTAGAGTCTGAAGAGATAGGCGAGATACTAAATGAATATTTTTCGTCAGTATTCACTCAGGAAAAAGATAATGTTGTGGAGGAGAATGCTGAGCTCCAGGTAAATAGATTAGATGGCATTGAGGTACGTAGGGAAGAGGTGTTGGCAATTCTGGACAGGCTGAAAATAGATAAGTCCCCGGGACCTGATGGGATTTATCCTAGGATTCTCTGGGAGGCCAGGGAAGAGATTGCTAGGCCATTGGCTTTGATTTTTATGTCATCATTGGCTACAGGAATAGTGCCAGAGGACTGGAGGATAGCAAATGTGGTCCCTTTGTTCAAAAAGGGGAGCAGAGACAACCCCGGCAACTATAGACCGGTGAGCCTCACGTCTGTAGTGGGTAAAGTCTTGGAGGGGATTATAAGAGACAAGATTTATAATCATCTAGATAGGAATAATATGATCAGGGATAGTCAGCATGGCTTTGTGAAGGGTAGGTCATGCCTCACAAACCTTATCGAGTTCTTTGAGAAGGTGACTGAACAGGTAGACGAGGGTAGAGCAGTTGATGTGGTGTATATGGATTTCAGCAAAGCGTTTGATAAGGTTCCCCACGGTAGGCTATTGCAGAAAATACGGAGGCTGGGGAATGAGGGTGATTTAGAGATGTGGATCAGAAATTGGCTCGCTGAAAGAAGACAGAGGGTGGTGGTTGATCGGAAATGTTCAGAATGGAGTTCAGTCACAAGTGGAGTACCACAAGGATCTGTTCTGGGGCCGTTACTGTTCGTCATTTTTATCAATGACCTAGAGGAAGGCGCAGAAGGGTGGGTGAGTAAATTTGCAGACGATACTAAAGTCGGTGGTGTTGTCGATAGTGTGGAAGGAAGTAGCAGGTTACAGAGGGATTATAGATAAGCTGCAGAGCTGGGCTGAGAGGTGGCAAATGGAGTTTAATGTAGAGAAGTGTGAGGTGATTCACTTTGGAAGGAATAACAGGAATGTGGAATATTTGGCTGATGGAAAAGTTCTTGAAAGTGTGGATGAGCAGAGGGATCTAGGTGTCCATGTACATAGATCCCTGAAAGTTGCCACCCAGGTTGATAGGGTTGTGAAGAAGGCCTATGGAGTGTTGGCCTTTATTGGTAGAGGGATTGAGTTCCGGAGTCAGGAGGTCATGTTGCAGCTGTACAGAACTCTGGTACGGCCGCATTTGGAGTATTGCGTACAGTTCTGGTCACCGCATTATAGGAAGGACGTGGAGGCTTTGGAGCGGGTGCAGAGGAGATTTACCAGGATGTTGCCTGGTATGGAGGGAAAATCTTATGAGGAAAGGCTGATGGACTTGAGGTTGTTTTCGTTGGAGAGAAGAAGTTTAAGAGGAGACTTAATAGAGGCATACAAAATGATTAGGGGGTTGGATAGGGTGGACAGTGAGAGCCTTCTCCCGCGGATGGAAATGGCTGGCACGAGGGGACATAACTTTAAACTGAGGGGTAATAGATATAGGACAGAGGTCAGAGGTAGGTTCTTTACGCAAAGAGTAGTGAGGCCGTGGAATGCCCTACCTGCTACAGTAGTGAACTCGCCAACATTGAGGGCATTTAAAAGTTTATTGTATAAACATATGGATGATAATGGTATAGTGTAGGTTAGATGGCTTTTGTTTTGGTGCAACATCGTGGGCCGAAGGGCCTGTACTGCGCTGTATTGTTCTATGTTCTATATGTCCCTGCGAGGTTGTCGGAATTGGGGAGCATTGGCAGGTTGAGCTGTTCGACAGCAGGCAGCGTAGTGGCCCATCTTGCCACAGCGGAGGCATTGTCAGTTTTTTGCCGGAAATTGCCGCTTTAAATGTGCGGCTCCGCAGTTGCCGCATATCGTGACGTCATGGCGTTCGTTGCGCCATCACGCATGCGCAGTTCGGTCTTGCATCGAGCCACCTGCGCATCACATCCCTCTGCGTCGACGTCTTTTTTGGCGCGCACAAAAGCGGGAGGCCGCGGAAAGCGCGCGAAATGGCCGCCCTCGTCCGGGTCGCGGGCCGGGAGGAACTCGATCGCCTGGACCCGTTCGGCCTCGCAGGACGCCTGCCCTGTTGATCGGGCCGCGTAGGACGCCTGCTGCGCCGATTCGGCCGCTTGAAATTGGGAGTAGCGGCTGGTCACGTTTTCATGAAGGACACAGGCTTCGACTGCGGAAAGGGTGAGGCCTTTCATTTTGAGGAGCTGGTGGCGTAGGGTGGCCGAGGCGACCCCAAAAACAATCTGGTCCCGAATCAGTGAATTGGAGGTGGCGTCGCAACCGCAGGACTGCGCGAGGACACGGAGGTGTGCAAGGAAAGACCGAAAAGGCTCAACCCTACCCTGCAGGCGTGTAAACAGCTTCCAGTGGACGCCGAGGTTTATTTTATCATGTTGATGTCATTGCTTATGTTACTGTTATAAACATTTTCAAATACCGTAATAAAATATTTATTTTTTTTAAAGTCTGCACCGGCCCTTGGAAAGAGCACTCCACTTAAGCCCACACCTCCACCCCAGCCCCGTAACCCAGCAACCCCACCCAACCTGCACATCTTTGGACTGTGGGAGGAAACCGGAGCACCCGGAGGAAACCCACGAGCATGTGCAGACTCCGCAGACATTGACCCAAGCCGGGAATCGAACCTGGGACCCTGGAACTGTGAAGGAACAGTGCTAATCACTATGCTACCGTGCCGCCCTCCTCATTTCTGTTGTAATTCCTCCTCATTTCTGTTGTAAAGGATCGTCCCTTCAGTCTGAGGTTGTGTCATCAGTGTTGTGTTATGTACTCTGGGATAACACAGGCTACAACTCGGTGCAGCTTTGACCAAAAGATACTCCAGACTTTGAAGTAAGTTCCATGTATTTATTGAACTATTAGCACAGTTCTCTATGTGTTTGACTCTCCTGCTAATCTTGCTATAGTAACTCAGTCTAACTAACCAGTCTGCTCTAAACCACGCGGTGGGTATGATGCTTCTGACCTGTCCCTGTCCTACTCTCTAAGTGTTGCCTGTGGAAAGAGACAGAGCATGTGTGCCCTGTCCTTATATATGGGTTACACATGACACATGCCCCCTTGTGGTAGTGTCACCTCTGGGTGTCTTGACTGCCTATTGGTCGTGTCCTATTCTATGTGTTCATTAGCTATATGTCTGCATGTCATGACGTCTCTGGTGCTCCCTCTAATGCTTACTTAGTCATAGTGTATTTACATTAACCCCTTGTATATTTACAGTGATGCATATCACCACAATCAGGTTCTAGTTTTTCCCACCAGTGGAAACATCCTTTCCACATTCACTCTATCGAGGCCTCACAGTATCCTGTAAGTTCAATAAGATCCTACCTGATCCTTCTAAACTCCGAGTACAGACCCAGAGTCCTCAACCGCACCTCATACGACAAGCACTTCATTCCATGGATCATTCTTGAGAACTTCCTCTGGACCCTTTCCAAGGTCAGCACATCCTTCCTTAGGAGGGTGTTCCTGGAGAGGGGGCCGAATTTGATGAACTACTACTGGGCCTGGTATGGTAGTTGGGGCTTGTATTTTCGTTGTCCTTTTGGTTTTCCCGTTTTGTGTTCATAGATATTTTAAAATGCCTTCACTAAAATGTTTTTCAAAAAAGAATTTCTCCCTTTGAACTTGCTAAAAGCCTTTCTCTTCCTCCTTATCCAGTCCTGGATTGTCCAAAACATCCAGGAATCCCTGAACTTATTGCTTCTATATTTCCCCCTATAGGGAACTTGGAACTGAAGTTTAAAAAAATGAAATATTCTGGAGTAACGAAGGAGAAAATGACAACTAACTAAATAATCAGTAACAGCAACAGTGCAAGGGGGCACGGTAGTACAGTTACTTCACAGCTCCAGGGTTGATTCCCGGCTTGAGTCACTGTCTGTGCGGAGTTTGCATTTTCTCCCCATGTCTGCGTGGGGTTCCTCCGAGTGCTCCAGTTTCCTCCCACAGTCCAAAGATGTGCAGGTTAGGTGGATTGGCCATGCTAAATTGCCCTTAGTGTCCAAGAAGGTTGGGAGGGGTGACTGGGATAGGGTGGAGGTGTGTGCTTCGGTAGGGTGCTCTTTCCAAGGGCCGGGTGCAGACCCGATGAGCCAAGTGGCCTCCTTCTGCACTGTAAATTCTATGATTCTATGAATTAGTCTCCTCTTATCAAAGGGAAATCAATAATTCTTCACTGCCCATTCTGATTTTGGCTCCACCCTTTTCCCATGCTGCTAACGTGTCAGTCTGTATGTTTTGTGGAAGTTCTGATATAAATCCTCTCTAACTTACCTTCAGACAGGGCCAACCCTTTTGTCAGCCAATAACACATGCTTTAGTCTTTAATACCAGCATTACTTTGAGATGTGTTATTTAATATCTCCTGAGCTCTGAACTTTTCTATTTTGCTTCATTGGCTCCCCACAATGAGGATGGAGGAGACTTAGGGAGAAGGACAAACTTCAAATGGAATTAAATTGTGTTAGAGGTCTTAAAAAGATTGAACACATTGTAATTAACTCAAGAGTTCATTTATTAGACTTTTATCTAAAATATTAATTAACGTAAGTGGGTTACAGTTCATTTTCCGTATTTACAGAAAGATGTAGATGTGCTTTCAGCAATTCAGAGAAGATTTACTGGACTATTACCAGAAATGGATGGGTTGCCTTATGAGGAAATATTGGCGAGGTTAGGTTTAAATCCACGACACTCTAGAGTGATTCGAGTTTGGAAGAGTAAGAGGAGACTTGTTTGAAACGTTAAAGATCCTGAGTGGTCTTCAGAGGGTGGATGGGGAGAGGATGTTTCCACTTGCCAGGGGCCACTGTTTCAAAATAAGAGATTTCTCAATTCAGTCAGAGATGAGGAGAATTTTCTCTCAGAGGATCGTGAGTCTTTGGAACTCTCTTCCTCAAAAGGCAGTGGAAGCAAAACTTTCAAATATTTTTAAAGAAGAGTTTGATAGATTATTGATTAGTACGGTGGTGAATGGTTATCAGGGGGGAGACAAGAATGTGAGGTTGAGATTACAAACAGATCAGCCATGATTTTATTGAATGGCAGAGCAGGATCGAAGGGCCAAGTTGTCCACTCCTGTTCCTAATTTGCATGATTGGAGGTATCAGCACAGACAGACCACAATGAACATTGTTCAGTCCTGGATGTGATCAACAGCAAAATCCAATCACTGTAGTTGTTTGTGAACTCGCTGGTGTCTCAGCACATGGGATGACTCAGTGAATCTCTTCCCACATTCAGAACACATGAATGACCTCTCACCAGTGTGAACTTGCTGGTGTCTCAACAAGTGGGATGATTGAGTGAATCTCTTCCCACATTCATAGCAGATGAATGATCTCTCACCGATGTGAACCCGCTGATGTCTCAGCAGATGAGATAACCGAGTGAATCCGTTCCCACACTTGGAGCAGGTGAAGGGTCTCTCACCGGTGTGAATTTGCTGGTGTCTTAGCAAGGTGGATGACTGAGAAAATCCCTTCCCACACTTGGAGCAAGTGAACGGCCTCTCTCCGGTGTGAATTCGCTGGTGCCTCAGCCAGGTGGATGATTGAGTGAATCCCTTCCCACACTCGGAGCAGTGAAACGGCCTCTCCCCAGTATGAATTCGCTGATGAATTTCCAGCTCAAATGGGGAATAGAATCCCTTCCCACAGTCCCTGCATTTACAAGACTTTTCCCCACTGTGACTACGCTTGTGTCTTGATAGGCCAGATGATTGATTGAAGCCTCGTCCACACACAGAACACGTGTATGGTTTCTCCCCACTGTGAACGGTGCTTTTTCCTTCCATGTTCAATATCCAATGATATTCAGATTACGATAAATATAGGAAATCTCCATATGTGATGCTTCAATTTCCTGATGAAAATTCACCCCTCCTGATACCCTGTGAAATGGTTTCAACACAGAAAAAAATTAGTGAGATAAATCACAAAACAAGGCTGTGAAAATGAGACGAATGAATCTGGTAATTTGTGGGGCCGGCACAAGGAAAAGGTAACCATGAAAGCTGCTGGATTGCTGTAAAAACCCAACTGGTTCACTAATGTCCTTCAGGGAAGGGAATCTGTCACCCAATTTGCGCTAACTCAGGGTTCTGGCCTCTACGGGAGGAGAAACAGTGGGAGAGAGCGTTTTAAAAAAAATGTATTTATTCCAAACGTATATAAAAGGTTACAAAACATAAACAATTCAGGGAACAAACTCCCCAACACACTATATACTTTGTACAAATTTTCCCCCTCTTCACCCCCCCCCACGAAGAGCTCCTCAAACATGGAACATGGCCATGAACATCCTCCACCTTGCCTCAAAGCCCTCCGCTGAACCCCTTAATTCGTACCTCCCGCAGTACAGCTGGATATTCTTCTTAACCAGTAGTGCAACTCTCCCATCCTTTTACATCCGCCTCTATCCCACCTGAAACATCTAAATCCTGGAATGTTTAGCCCTCAATGCTGTCCCATCCTCAACCAAGTCTCAGTAATGGCAACAATGTCATAGTTCATCTGCCTTACCTGTTATACTTCTTGCATTGAAACAAATGCACTTCAGAGCACCAGTCCCTCTGTGTTCTGCAACATCTCCCTGCCTGCTCTTCCTCGGAGTCTTAGTGGCCTATTCTATAGTTCCCCCTCAGTTATTTCACCTTCTGACCTATTGCTCCGGTTCCCACCCCACGCCAGACTAGTTTAAACCCTCCTCTAAGCTGAGAAGCAGAAGAGAAATAGACTATAGTACAGGAAAAACAATTCCTGACTATGAAACAATAGAAGACAAAGCTGGTAAGACAGCAGCCACAGTTGGGGGATGGGCAGTAGAAGTGACAGTAAAATACTAAACAGAGCTAAAATGAAATGAAATGAAAATCGCTTATTGGCACAAGCAGGCTTCAAATGAAGTTACTGTGAAAAGCCCCTAGTCGCCACATTCTGTCGCCTGTTTGGGGAGGCTGGTACGGGAATTGAACCTGCGCTGCTGGCCTTGTTCTGCTTTACAAGCCAGCTGTTTAGCCCATTGTGCTAAATATATCTATTATTAGAGACATGGGGAATTAGAGAATGCCAGAGAGGTGATCAGGGAGGGCAGAAGGGAAATAGAGCAATGGATGAGCATAGATACAGATCCACAGTGTAGGTGTCACACCAGCCCAGAGCCATAGAACCTCTCACAGCACTAAAAACTCAAAATTGTAGATGAATGGCCAAAAATAATCATCACCAAAACAATTTCCCTTTTTTCAATGTTAAAATCCCCTGCTGGAGTCTGCAGCTGGAAAGATATTAGAAGCTCTGAAGTCAGAGAAATCTCCCAGTTGAGGAAATGTCTGGGGAGTGGGTTGATGTCACTATGCATATTTCGGTGATCTGGGTCTGTGTAAACCTGTGATCCCCACACATTATGGAGGATGGGAGGGTCCTTGAGAGGGTGCAGAGGACATTTATCAGAATGGTTCTAGGATTGAGGGATTTATATTGTCAGGTTAGCTTGGGGAAACTGGAGTTGTTCTTCTTCGAGCAAAGGAGATTGAAGGAGATTTGATGGAAGAAAACTAATTTATGATCATTTTAGATAAGGTAGATAAGGCAAAGCTGTTTCCATTTAAAAAAAAATAATCTTTATTGTCACAAGTAAGCTTACATTAATACTGCAACGAAGTTCTGTGAAAAGCCCCTAGTCGCCACATTCTGGCGCCTGCTCGGGTCCACAGAGGGAGAATTCAGAATGTCCAATGTACCTAACCCAATGTACCTAATGCACGTCTTTCGGGACTTGTGGGAGGAAACACGCAGACACAGGGAGAACATGCAGACTCCGCACAGACAGTGACCCAAGCCGGGAATCGAACCTGGGACCCTGGAGCTGTGAAGCAACAGTGCTACCCACTGTGCTACCATGCTGCCCATTTGGGCGGCAAGGTGGCACAATGGTGCCACTGCTGCCTCACAGCACCAGGGACCCGGGTTCAATTCTAGCATTGGGTGACTGTCTGTGTGGAGTTTGTACTTTTCCCCCCATGTCTGGATGGGTTTGCTCCGGGTGCTCCGGTTTCCTCCCACAGTGCAAAGATGGGCAGGTTAGGTGGATTGGCCATGCTAAACTGCCGTTTAGTGTCCAAAAGGTTAGGTGGGGCTTCAGGGAGAGGGAGTTTCCTGGGTAGGATGCTCTTTCAGAGGGTTGGCGCAGACTCCATGGGCCGAATGGCCTCCTTCTGCACTGTAGGGTTTCTATGATAAACTGATCGAAGAAGGATTACAGACACAGATTTAGATCTTGGATAATAGTGGAATCATGTGCAGAAATTTTACACAGTGAGTGTAATGACCTGGAACTAAATACATACATTCAAAAGCTAATAATATCCAGTTCCAGTGAGCTGAGTGACAGAATTTGATGTGATATTTGGTTTGGGTTTTCAGTCTTCAAATCCTTCCCATTTAGTAACCTGTTTAAAAGATTACAAAAACAAGCATCACTGTCATTTCAAGAATAGAAATTAAGAGACAAATATTTTGGTTTGAGTTTATTGTGTACAAATCCTCCTGATAATAAAGCCTGTAAAAGTAGTTTCCAAAATCCATCAGTGTCACTCAGGGATAGGAATTCACAATATTCTCTCCTCCTGCTGACCGAAGCACGATGATCGCGCATGCGCCCTGCTGCACAACCGCTCCCCCGGGCCGGGCAGAGGGAGAGATCCAGCCATTGCAGGTCTGTTCACTGCAATCGCGGGGCCGATAGTTCCTGATTCAGGGTCTGCGGCTTGCACTGAGTGCTTATGCAGCGTTCCTGCTCATTCCGCTGGCTCCATTCCTCCCGCCCACCCACGAAATCTGTTATTCTGCTGCAGCCGCCATTTTCTCACCCACTCTCCGGTTCCGGTCACAGGCTAGCACTGCGCATGCTCTGGAAAAAGACCGCAAAGGCTCCAATAACACGGCTTATTTATAAAATCATTTACAGGATGTGGGCCCGCCAGCATTTATTGCCAATCAATGGTTGCCTTCAGAAGGTGGTGATGAGGTCCCTTGAACTGCTGCAGTCCTTAAGGTGTACATTCACTCTGATGTTAGGGAGGGAGTTCCAGGATGTTGTCCCAGCTACAGTGAGCGGAGATATATTTCCAAGTTAGGTGGTGAGTGACTTGGAGATGAACCTCCAGGTGATGGCATGCCCAGGTATCTGCTGCTCTTGTCCTAGATGGTAGTGGTCGTGGGTTTGGAAGGGGCTGCCGAAGGAATCTTGCTGAGCTACTGCAGTGCATCTTCTAAATGGTACTTGGCTGCCACTGTTTGTCAGTGGTCGAGGGGTTGAAGGGGGAGCAATCAAGCGGGCTGCTTTGTCCTGGATAATGTCTTGACTTGGGGAGGGTTTAAACTAATGTGGCAGGGGGGTGGGAACCAATGCAGGAAGTCAGAGGGTAGTAAAGAGGGGGCAGAAACAAAAGTTAGTAAGGAGAAATGTGGAAGAAAGAAAAACAGATTGAACTGCCTAGTTCCGCAGGGGAGTGGGAACCAGAGCAGTAGGTCAGCGGGAGAAATAACTGAGGGAGAGCTACAGACTAAGGACAGTAAGATTAAGAGGAAGCGCAGGGAGTGGTTGGTCAGTGCAGCGGGGCTGGTAGGCTGAAGTGCATTAGTTTCAATGCGAGGAGTATTTCAGGTAAGACAGATGAACTTAGAGCTTGGATTAGTACATGGAATTATGGTGTTGCTATTACAAAAACTTGGTTGAAAGAGGGACAGGAATGGCAACTAAACATTCCACGATTTAGATGCTTCAGGCAGGATAGAGGGGGATGCAAAAGGGATGGGGGAGTTGCGTTATTGGTTACGGAAAATATCACAGCTGTGCTGAGGGTGGACACCTTGGATGGTTCAGGTAGCGAGGCAATATGGGTAGAGCTCAGAAATAAGTTTTGTCACAATGTTGGAGGTTTACGACAGACTTCCTAACAACCAGCGGGAGATAGAGGAACAGATATGCAGACAGATCTTGGAAAGATGCATAAACAGTAGGATTGTTGTGGTGGGTGATTTTAACTTTCCCTATATTGACTGGGACACACTTACTGCTAGAGGCATGGATGGAGCAGAATTTGTAAGGAGCGTCCAGGAAGAGTTCCTGAAACAACATGTAAATAGCCCAACTCAGGAACGGGCCATATTAGACCTGGTGCTGGGAAATGAGCCTGGTCAGGTGGTCAAAGTTTCAGTAGGAGATCATTTCGGGAACAGTGATCATAATTCTGTAAGTTTTAAGCTACTTATGGAAAAGGACAAGAGTGGTCCTCAGGTGAAGGTGTTAGACTGGGGGAAGGTTAATTTACAATTGCATTATGCAGGATCTGGAGAGTGTTGACTGGGCGAGGCTGTTTGAGGGAAAATCATCATCCATCATGTGGGAGGCTTTCAGTTGATTAGAATTCAAGATCAGCAGGTACCTGTGAGAACAAAAGATAAGGGTGGCAAGTATAGGGAATCTTAGATAATGAGTGATATTATGACCCTTGTCAAGAAGAAAAAGGAAGCATTCGTAAGGCCTAAAATGCTTAGGACAGATGAAGCCCTTGAAGAATATAAAGTAAGTAGGAAGGAACTAAAGGTAGGAGTTAGAAAGGCTAAAAGGGGTTATGAAATGTCGTTGGCAAACAGGATTAAGGAAAATCCTAAAGCGTTTTATACATCTATAAAGAGCAAGAGGGTAGCCAGAGAAAGGGTTGGTCCATTCAAGGATATTTGAGGAAATCTTATGTATGGAACCAGAGGAAATGGGCGAGATACTAAATTAATACTTTGCCTCAATATTCACCAAAGAGAAGGACTCGGTGCATAGGGTAGAGTGTGTAGATATTCTGAGACATGTTGATATTAATAAAGAGGTGTTGGGCATCTTAAAAAGCATTGAAGTAGATAAGTCCTCAGGGCCTGATGGGATCTACCCCAAAATACTGAGGGAGGCAAGGGAGGAAATTGCTGGGCCTTGACAGTAATCTTTTTATCCTCATTGGTTACAGGTGAAGTTCCAGAGGACTGGAGAGTAGCCAATGTTGTTCCATTGTTTAAGGAGGGAAGCAGGTATAATCCAGGAAATTATAGGCCGGTGAGCCTTATGTCAGTGGTAGGGAAATTATTGGAAAAGGTTCTTAGAGATAGGATTTACTCGCATTCGGAAACAAATGGACTTATTAGTGATGGACAGCATGGTATTGAGCAGGGGAGGTGGTGCCTCGCTAATTTGATTGAGTTTTCCGAGGAAGTGACCAAGATGATAGATGAGGGAAAGGCAGTAGATGTTGTATACATGGACTTCAGTAAGGCGTTTGACAAGGTACCTCATGGTAGACTGGAACAAAATGTGAAGTCACATGGGATCAGAGGAGAGCTGGCAAGTTGGATACAGAACTGGCTTGGCTCAGAAGAGAGAGGGTAACAGTAGAAGGGTGCTTTTTTGAACGTGACTAGCGGAGTACTAGGGGACATAGGTTCAAAGTGCATGGGGAAAAGTTTCAAACTGATGTGCGAAGCAAGTTTTTTTACATAGAGGGTGGTAAATATATGGAATGCCCTGCCTGAGGAGATGGTGGGAGCAGGTACGATAGTAGCATTTAAGGAGCATCTAAACAAATATATGAATAGGGTGGGAATGGAAGGATACAGACTCTGTAAGTGCAGACGGCTTTTGTTTAGGCAGGTACCATGGTTGGTGCAGGCTTGGAGGGCCGAGGGGCCTGTTCCTGTGCTGTATTGTTATTTGTTGAGTGTTGTTGGAGCTGCACTCATCCAGGCAAATGGACAGTATTCCATTACACTTCTCAATTATACCTTGTAGATGGTGGACAAGCTTTGGGGGGGTCAGGTGGTGAGTTATTCACCATAGGATTCCAGGCCTTTGACCTGCTCTGGTAGCCAGAGTATTAATATGGCTAGTCCAGTTCAGTTTCTGACCAGTGGTAACCGCCCCCCCCCTCCCCCCGCAGGATGTTGATTGTGGGAGATTCAGCAATGGTAATGCCAACGAATGAAGGTGCGATGGTTAGATCTTTTCTTGTAGGAGGTGGTAATTGCCTGGTACATGTGTGGCGTGAATGAAACCGGCCACTTGTCAGCCCAAGCCTGGATATTTTTCCGGTCTTGCTGCATTTGAACATGGGCTGCTTCATTATCTGAGGAGTCGCAAATGGTGCTTTCATAAAATCCCCACAGTGCAGCCCATTTGGCCCATTGAGTCTGCATGGCCAATCCACCTAACCTGAACATATTTGGACTGTGGGAGGAAACCGGAGCACCTGAAGAACGTACAAACTCCACACAGACAATCACGCAAGGATGGAATTGAAGCCAGGTTCCTGGTGCAGTGAGGAAGCAGTGCTAACCACTGAGCCACCGACTTTTGACTTTATGATGGAAGGGAGGATATTGATGAAACATCTGAAGATGGTTGGGCTCAGGACTCCTGCAATGATGTCCTGGAGCTGAGATGATTGACATCAAACCACCACAACCATCTTCCTTTGTGCCAGTGGAGCCAATCTTGTGCCAACCAGCGAAGCGTTTTCCCCCTAATTCCCAGTGACTCCAGTTCAACTACAGCTCCTTGATGCCATACGCGCCCAAATGTTGCCTTAATGTCAAGGGCAGGCACTCTCGCCTCACCTCTGACATTCAGCGCTTTTGTCCATGTTTGAACCAAGGCTGTAATGATGTCAGGAGTTGAGCGACACTGGCGGAGCCCAAACTGAGTGTCTGTGAGTGGATTATTGCTGAGTAAGTGCTGCTTGAAAGCACTGTTGTTGATTCCATTTTCCTGTTTCTTGTGTACAGGACACACCTGGGCAATTTTGCACAATGCCGGGTAGATGCCAGTGTTGTAGCTATACTGGAACAGCTTGACTCGGCGTGCAGAAAGCTATCTTATCTGCATCCACAAACTCCCCTGGCAGTTAGTTCCAGGCACTTGTCACCGTCAGCATTAAAAAATTGTATTGAAGATTGATGTTTGTGATGCTGGGGACCGCTGGAGGAGACCGAGATGGATCATGCGCTTGACACTTCTGGCTGAAGATTACTGCAAATGCTTCAACCTTGTCTTTTACATAGATGTTGTGGGCTCCTCCATCATTGAGGATGGGGATATTTGTGCAGTGTCCTTCTCCAGCGAGTTGTTTAATTGTTCACCACCATTCATGGCTGGATGTGGCAGGATTGCAGAGCTTAGATCTGCTGCAGTCATTGTGGATTTGCTTAGCTCTTCTATTACTTGCTGCTTATACTGTCTGGCACACAAATAGTCCTGCGTTATCACTTCACCAGGTTGACGCCTCATTTTCTAGTTATGCCTGGTGTTGCACCTGGCATGCTCTCCTGAACTCTTCACTGAACCAGGATTGATCCCCTAGCTTGGTGGTAATGGTAAAGTGGAGGATATGCCAGGCCATGAGGTTGCAGATTGTGGTTGAGCACAATTCTACTGTTGCTGATGGCCCACAGTGCTTCATGGATGCCCAGATCTAGATCAGCTCGATGTCTATCCTATTTAGCATGGTGGTAATGCTACACAACACGATGGGGTATATCCATAATGTAATGACGGGACTTTGTCTCCACAAGGACTGTGTCGTGGTCAGTTCTACCGATACTATCATAGACAGATGCATCTGTAGCAGGCAGGTTGGTGAGGGCGAGGTCAAGTATGTTTTCTCCTCTTGTTGGTTCCCTCACCAGCTGCTGCAGTCCCAGTCTAGCAGCTATGTCCTTTAGGACTCGGCCAGCTCAGTCTGTGGTCGTACTACCAAGCCACGCTTGGCGATGGACATTGAAGCCCTCCACCCAGAGCATATTCTGCACCCTTGCCATCCTCAGTGCTTCCTCCAAGTGGTGTTCAACATGTACTGATTCATCAGCTGATGGTGGATGGTATGTGGTAATCAGCAGGGTTTCCTTGTCCATGTTTAACCTGGAGTCACGAGACTTCATGGGGTCCAGAGTCAATGTTGAGGACTCCCAGAGCAACTCCCTCCCGACTGTATACCACTGTGCCACCACCTCTGCTGTCCTGCCGGTGAGACAGGGCATACCCAGGAATGGTGATAGTGGTGTCTGGGACATTGTCTAAAAGGTATGATTCTGTGAGTACGACTGTTAGCGGAGACGATCTCAAAGAAATCACTCAACGCCCAGGGCTACTGGTCCATGCATCAAACGGGTTATTTCGCCGGCGGGGAGATAACGCCTGTTAAAGTCCCAGGCCATCTCTCCACCGAACAAAGGAAAACATCCATTCTTATATTTTTCAAAACAGCGACACAGCCCCTTTCGGCCGGACCTTGTCTAATAATATTGGTTATACATTACATACATTTGTTATATATCCAATTAAATTTGACATTATGTAAAGAGGGTTGGTATCTTACCAGCCCCTAACTTCATGAAGAAGTCACTCATTTATAAAAATGACAAACAGCAGTGGCCCCAAAACAGATCCTTGTGGTACACCACTAGTAACTGGACTCCAGTCTGAACATTTCCCATCAACCACCACCCTTTGTCTTCTTCCAGTTAGCCAATTTCTGATCCAAACTGCTAAATCACCCTGAATCCAATGCCTCCGTATTTTCTGCAGTAGCCTACCGTGGGGAACCTTATCAAACGGTTTACTGAAATCCATATACACCACATCAACTGCTTTACCCTCATCTACCTGTTTGGTCACCTTCTCAAAGAACTCAATAAGGTTTGTGAGGCATGACCTACCCTTCGCAAAACCGTGTTGACTATGTCTAATCAAATTATTCCTTTCCAGATGATTATACATCCTATCTCTTATAAACCTTTCCAAGACTTTGCCCCAACAGAAGTAAGGCTCACTGGTCTATAGTTACCGGGGTTGTCTCTACTCCCCTTCTTGAACAAGGGGACAACATTTTGCTATCCTCCAGTCTTCTGGCACTATTCCTGTAGACATAAATGACTTAAAGTTCAAAGGCTCAGCAATCTCCTCCGTAGCTTCCCAGAGAATCCTAGGATAATTCCCATCCGGCTCAGGGGACTTATCTATTTTCACACTTTCCAGAATTGCTAACACGTCCTCCTTATGAACCTCAAGCCTTTCTAGTCTAGTAACCTGAATCTCAGTATTCTCCTCGACAACACTGTCTTTTTCCTGTGTGAATACTGATGAAAAATATTCATTTAGCACCTCTCCTATCTACTCGGACTCCACGCACAACTTCCCACTACTGTCCTTGACTGGCCCTACTCTTACCCTGGTCATTCTTTTATTCCTGACATACCTATAGAAAGCTTGAGGGTTATCCTTGATCCTACCTGCCAAAAGACTTTTCATATCCCCTCCTGGCTCTTCTTAACTCTGTCTTTAGGTCCTTCCTAGCTATCTTGTAACTCTCGAGCGCCCTAACTGAACCTTCATGTCTCATCTTTACATTAGCTTCCTTCTTCCTCTTGACTAGTGTTTCGACTGCTTTAGTAAACCACGGTTCCCTTGCTCGACCACTTCCTCCCTGCCTGACAGGTACATACTTATCAAGGACACGCAGTAGCTGTTCCTTGAACAAGCTCCACATTTCCATTGTGCCCATCCCCTGCAGTTTTCCTCTCCATCCGATGCATCCTAAGTCTTGCCTTATCACATCATAATTGCCTTTCCCCCAGATATAACTCTTGCCCTGCGGTATATACCTATCCCTTTCCATCACGAAAGTAAACGTAATCGAATTGTGGTCACTGTCACCAAAGTGCTCATATGTCCTGGTTCATTACCCAGTACCAAATCCAATAAGGCCTCGATCTCGCTGGCCTATTTACATACTGTGTCAGGAAACCCTCCTGCACACATTGGACAAAAACGGACCCATCTAAAGTACTCGAACTATATCTTTTCCAGTCAATATTTGGAAAGTTAAAGTCCCCCATAACAACTACCCTGTTGCTTTCACTCCTATCCAGAATCATCTTTGTAATCCTTTCCTATACATCTCTGGAACTTTTCGGAGGCCTATACCCCTAACAGGGTGACCTCTCCTTTCCTGTTTCTAACCTCAGCCCATACTACCTCAGTCGACAAGTCCTCATCAAACATCCTTTCTGCCACTGTAATACTGTCCTTGACGAACAATGCCACCCCTCCCCCTCTTTTACCACCTTCCCTGAACTTACTGAAATATCTAAACCCTGGCACCTGCAACAACCATTCCTGTCCCTGCTCTATCCATGTCTCCGAAATGGCCACAACATCGAAGTCCCAGGTACCAACCCATGCCGCAAGTTCACCCACCTTATTCCGGATGCTCCTGGCATTGAAGAAGACACACTTTAAACCACCTTCCTGCCTGCCGATACACTCCTGCAACTTAGAAACCTTACTTGTGACCTCACTACTCTCAACCTCCTGTATAGTGGAGCTACAATTCAGGTTCCCAATCCCCTGCTGAACTAGTTTAAACCCTCCCGAAGAGCATTAACAAATTTCCCCACCAGGATATTGGTACCCCTCTGGTCCAGGTGTAGACCATCCCGTTTGTAGAGGTCCCACCGACCCCAGAATGAGCCCCAATTATCCAGAAATTTGAAACCCTCCCTCCTGCACCATCCCTGTAGCCACGTGTTCAACTCCTCTCTCCCTATTCCTCGTCTCGCTAGCACGTGGCACAGGTAACAACCCAGAGATAATAACTCTGCTTGTCCTCGATCTAGGTTTCCACCCTCGCTCCCTGAATTCCTGCCTTACATCCCCATCCCTTTTCCTACCTATGTCGTTGGTACAAATGTGGACCACGACTTGGTGCTGCTCCCCCTCCCCCTTAAGGATCCCGAAAACACGATCTGAGACATCACGGATCCTGGCACCTGGGAGGCAACACACCAACCGTGAGTCTCTCTTGTTCCCACAGAATCTCCTATCTATCCCCCTAAATATGGAGTCTCCAATGACTAATGCTCTACTCCTCTCCCCCCTTCCCTTCTGAGCAACAGGGGAATGACCACAGGGGATCCCTGTACTGACTGCTTCCTCCCAGCCCCTCTCACCATCACCCATCTATCTTTCTTCTTCGGAGTAACTACATCCCTGAAGCTTCTATCGATAACCACCTCTGCCTCCCGAATGATCCGAAGTTCACCCAGCTCCAGCTCCAGTTCCCTAACGCGGTGCCTGAGGAGCTGGGGGATGGGTGCACTTCCCACAGATGAAATCAGCGTCCCTCACCTCAAACATTCTGCAGGAGGAACATTGCACTACCTTCCCTGCCATCCCCTGTAGAAAACAAACGAAAGAGCTTACCTGTTATTCACTCTAGCCCTTAGGTTAAAGGATGTGGAAGGGTGGGGGACACTACAAGTGTAGTGTCTAGGGATTAGAAACTGCCCAACTTAAATACAGGTTAAAAATAAAACACTTAGCCAGCAACCACTGCACCCCACACAAAAACAGCAATCAGTTGTTATGGGCCTGCGCAAACAATTTAAATCTTTTCTACTTACCCAGCAGTCCCCCTGTCCTCACTCCGACTGGTTTCAGCTGGAAACTCCCTACAGTAAGTTTTTAAAAAATTTACTCCCCTTCTCAGCAAGCCCTCACTCAGCTGTTAGATGTTTTAGTTGCTGTGAAATGAAAGTCTAAAGTTCTTGTTCCTTTTCACCAAACACCATTTATTTCACTTCCACAGCCTCTGCACAAAACTCTTAACGACACACCACCTGACAGAGGCCACCTGAAGCCCCTTTACATATCAGTGTCAATTAATGGATACTTAACATAAATGAGACAACTAATTGCAATGTCTCTTAACCCATTACTTAACAGTCTCCCCTTGGAGAAAAAAAATAATTAGGCGAAAACAAAATTCCAAGAAACTCAAAAACACACCCTTTTTTTGTTTAGACGAGAAAGAAAAAAAAAATAGTCACAGAAACAAGCGCCCTTCATTAACAATATCCAAAAGTTTCTGTGAACTCGCCCCTCTTTTCGTAAAACAGCCTGACAGTTGATAGCTCCTGTTGACCCATTTAAATTTTTGTTATTTGCCCTCTGTCCAACATCTGCTTCAGACTTGCGATGTCTTTCCGTAACCTCTTTTCATTGACACTTTTTGTAGAGTGCACATTTTCCCACAGGGATTTATTGTCAATGTCAATTACCCAAATCCCCTAATCCCAAAATTTCTGTCAATATCATACTTATATAAAAAGCCATATCCATCGCCTCTACAAGGCTTAACATCTCAGCAGCCAAAGTGCTTTTTACCACTCTCCTTATTTTCTTTGTTTCCACACAAGTGGGCAACATTTACCATTGTTCCCCAAAAGGAAAATTATAAAACCTCCTGCGCTTGAAACCCCATCACATAAATTTGCGTAGGATGCATCACTATAAACTATGAGTTTCAAGTGCTTAAGGTCACCCAAAACCGGGAACTTCAAAACACACTCCTGCATTTTTAGTTTGGCCAATGCTTTATTTGCTCTTATTATGTCTTCCACTTTGGGATCATTCATTTTTGTACTCAACTCTAAGACATCAAAACTCACGTCCGGTCCAGTCTGTCTACCTAACCAATTCAGTTGTCCAATTAAACTTTGCAGTTGCTCTTTTTCTACCTTTGAAACCATTGCGTCTTTTTGTGAAACTCGGCCACGACTAATTGCTATTGGGGTGATGCTTTCCAAATAAGATTGCTGATGTAAAGTTGCCCCTAACTTAGTCTGTCCAATTTCCAGTCCAATATATTTAAATGCACCGGAAGCCTGACTTCCAACCCTGAATTCTTTCCTCAAACCAGAGATTACAATAGCTTCAAAATCACTAGTCCCACCCCACAAAAAATCATCGACATGCATCATAAAAATGCCAGAAAGATTTCCTTTATAGTGCCAGTAAAACATTGCAGGATCTGCTTTCTGCTGGCAACAGCCTAACTTTAACAAAACTGACCTCACCGAAAAATACCAGACTCTAGATGCGTCATTTAATCTATATACACATTTGTTCAACTCCCAGTGTACCCCTTCTGTGTTAGCTGCTTCTTTAGGAGGACGGAGAAAAATGTCTCTCTGGAGCTGATGCCCCTTCAAAAAGGCAGCTTTTATATCTATAGATTTGCATTCCCATGCCTTTGTGGCTAATAGAGACAAGAAGATCTTTAAAATATCCTTTCCTGCTGCAGGTGAATCTACCCTTAAATCCTGATCTTTTAAGATTTCTTCAAGTCCCCTTGCCACGAGCCTGGCCTTTGCCTTATAAGTTCCATCCGGAAGAACCTTTTCCATGCATATCTGTAGGATAGAGCTCTTTGTCCCCTATCCGGTACTTCCGTGTATACCCCAAATTCACTCCAACTATGCAATTCTTGCTGTTTAGCGTGTTTAATAACTTTTTCATCTAATTTATTTGAAGCCACCACAATCTCACGTGCATGTGGGCTTCTACTCCTATTAGTATTCGTAGTCTTACTCATGTTCCAAGATCTTGACAAACTATGTCCCCTCTCCCGCCTGGTATCTCGTTCTGTACTGCTTCTGCTTTATCTTTCCCTTCTGCTGTGGGATGTCCTTTCAATAGTTCTCGACCTTTTCCTGCGGACCTGTTCACTATCCGATGTACTATCTGAACTGGCACTGCGTTTCTGTGCCCTCCATTTTTGAACTTTGTTTTCCCAATCCATTGTCTTGACTCCTTCCCCTGAATGCTGTACATTCAATCAATGTTTAGACTTTCCAGTGGCCTTCCCTGCTCTACTAATAACAGTTGCATCCTTCCATTGACTCGACCCTTCAGGCAAATATGTCACTTTTGTACCAACTTTTGGCAGTTGCCCTTTCGGAAAAATGGCCTGTTTTAATTCACCAGAAGTATTGTGTTCCTCCACAGAAACCCTGTCTATATCAGTTAATTGGTCCTCATAGTTCTGTAACACATGCGTACCAGATGACTGCTTCCTCGTCATGTCTGTCTGCTCTGTCTAAATTTGAAAATTTGTAATCTGTACCCATTATCCTTGATGAATGGACCCTAACAGTTTGATTACCATGTTGTAAAATAATTGTTTAGCCATCTATGCCTATGATCTTCCCTGGGCCTTTCCATTCATTAGAATTGTCTCTCTTATAGTATACCATGTCTCCTTGCTGAAAAATGACATCTGATGGCCGTAAAGCTCTGCGAATTCTTTCAGAGACTTCTGCTTCCAAAAAAGCTTTTCTACTGCTATATAATGCATTTAAATGTTCAGCAAAACCAGAGCTAATTGTAGTCCCCTCCCAAGCTGGAGGCTGGTCATCCAAAATGGATGGAATTTTAGGATTTCTACCAAACACTAATTGATAAGGACTATAGCCCCCAACCATCTGCAATGAATTTTTTGCATGTACTGCCCATGCTAAAGCTGAATTTAGCCTGCAATTTGGTCGATCTGCCAACATTTTCCGAAGCATGTCATCAATGACAGCATGATTTCTTTCACAGACACCATTACCTAATGGGCTTTCTGCAGCCGTATTCATAACTCTGATATTCATGTTTTCACACATATCCCTAAACTCATCATTAGCAAATTCTCCCCCATTGTCCGTAAGGAATTTTGCCGGTGGACCCATTCCTGTCCCTATCCATATTTCCACGATTTGATCCAGAATTACTCTCTTTTCTTTCGTACAATCATTGATTGACTAAATCTGGTTGCTAAATCTACAAAATGCAAAATAAATATATTATTTGCTTTATCCCAGATCTTAAGGTCCATGGCCACAATGTCGTTAAAACCCCTGGCCAAAGGTCGGGTTACTATCGGTCGGGCTGGTGTCCTTCTGTACTTCCTACAAACTTCACAGCGGTCACTAACCTGTTCTATCAGTTTAGTATAGTCGTCATCCCTTACCCCTGCATCCTTTAATAAATTTTTCATCCTCCGAGGAGATGGATGTGCAAATTGCCTATGCAGTTTTAATACCACAAGCTTTTTATCAGCTAAAGTCCCATTTTCAACTGCCATTAACACATCCTTAACCACTCTACTTGAAAAATTATTTGTCAGTAATGGAATACAATAGTGTCCCGACTGTGTAAATTGTAAGTCCACAGTCTTTCCAAAAACTGTTGCCTTATCCTGTTCCATGTCCAGTTTCATGTGTGCTTTCTTCATCGATGGTCTGCTCAGAAGCAAAGGTTGATACATCGTCCGTGCTAATGAAATGATTCACTCCGGCAATATTGCAAGGGATCACCACTCTTATCAGCGACTTCAGAGTATTATCATCCCCAAACCTGAAACTTGTGGAACTTTCAAATTCCTTAACCTTGTTACGATTTTCAGCATTCAAAGAATCCAGGTAACATTTTAACCAGTCAATTCCACACACAGTAGATGTGCAGCCACTGTCCAATACAGCACAGTTGAAGGATTCTGCAACCAACACCCTCATTACCGGCGTAAAACTGCTTGTCAATAGGACAATGCCTTCTTTCTGGTCACTATCTTTTTCCTCTTCTGACTCTTCCGTGTCATGTGTCGCTTCAAACACTCTATCATAACGAGTTGGACAGTTGAAAGCATAATGGTATTGAGAGTCACATCGAAAACATCGATTTACCATGCCCCGTGCAATTCTGGGGTTCATCTTCCTATTGTAGGTTCTAACTGGGTTTCTGTCTTCATAATTTCCTTGTCTCGGTGGTCTTGAGCCCTGTTCGTAGCCATCCTGTTACTAGTGTATCTTCCATATTCTGCCTTATTGCAGGCTGACCTATTTGGGTCATCAGAGCCATCGGAATCGAATGTTTCCGCAGAAACTTTTGTAAAGCTTTTGTCATCTGTTCGAATAAGGTATCCTTATCAGTAAACTGAATTCCTGTCAAAACCAGGAGCCTATCCATGTTGCTCACTCTAGAACAGTCAAGTAATTTAAAGGCCAACACAGACTGTGGAAATTCCAGATTGTGTTTCTGCAGCCTTTTATATAGTCTGCCAAGTTCCATTGTCTTCCATGGAGTTATCCTCAATTTTCCGGAACTTATCAAAATCCGACCATGCTTCATACGCACTTAACAAGCTTTCTTATAAATCTTATCCATATAATTTAATAAAGTCTCCAGACCTTCTTGTGAGTCGAACTCTTCCGATTCCAGCTCAGAAAGCACTTTGTTTCGGATTTTACTGCCATATGGTGTGAAAGAGCCAATGCCATACCTTGTTTTCTCTTTCAGAAAGCAGTTACTTTAGTCCACATGACTACTGCACTTCTCCATTGGTCGTACGATTCCCTTTCAGAAAATAAGGGAGGATAGTCAGCCATCTTTATCCTGGATTCAGCCATTTTTTTTTTCCTTCTCACTCCTTGGTTTGATCAGGAAAAGTTGTATCTTTTAAACCTTCACATTTGCACAGCACCCATCCTCTGCTACCATTGTTCGCGTTTTAGTTGCTGTGAAATGAAGAGTCTAAAGTTCTTGTTCCTTTTCACCAAACACCATTTATTTCACTTCCACAGCCTCTGCACAAAACTCTTAACAACACACTGTAGCCACCTAAAATGGCTGATTCCCTATTAATATGACCAAAACCCGATTTAAAATGGCTAACCGAAAAGGCTGATGGGAAAAGCAGCCAACAGGACACAAACGGAGAGCTGCAGAAAGAATAGCGTATTCGGCTCTGGGGAAGTCGGCCCAGATCGATACTCAAGACTATTAGCAGCACATCAACCCAGACATCTGCAGTTTAATCGGCTATCCCCGGGAACAATTGCAACATATTAGCAATTGAATGCCGGGCCAGACCTGTTGGCGCCTGCAGTGGCCGAAACATAGATAGGTGAACGACCACCCCCCGATCGAGGAATCGCCCCGTTATTGGACCTATCGAACCCAGTGATTGGGAACAAGTCCAATCACTTGGGACTCAGGGTCAAGGGCCGCCCCGAGAGGCGGGAAGCCCCTGGGCCCTATAAAGTGAGGGGCCAAGTTCAGATCTCTCTCTCTCTCTCTTCTTCTCCTGCTCGAGACCTTCGCAAGAACATTGACCAGAAACTGTAAGTCTGACTCCAGCGATCGCTACCTGATAAAGACTCCTAGCCATCGACCCGTATCAGCCTTTTTGAATCCCGCGGGCCAGATCCGATTCAGTAAGCCATTTGTTTCCCTGACCTGGTGGGCACTTCCTAAAGTTAAGTATTGGCCAGTAGTGGTAGGTTTCTACATAGATAGTAGGATTATTGTGTAAGCATTGAGTCAGTTTCAGCGGGAGCATTGCGGAAGTGGTTGCTGGGAGGTAAGTCTGTCCTTTAAAAGCACTTGTCTTTGCAGGGGCAGGCCAGTCGATTTCGGCGGGAGAACAGCTGGTGAGTCAGTTTCAGCGGGAGCATTGCGGAATTGGCTGCTGGGAGGTAAGTCAACCTTTAAAAGCACTTGTCTTTGCAGGGGCAGGCCAGTCGATTTCGGCGTGAGAACAGCTGGTGAGTCAGTTTCAGCGGGAGCATTGCGGAAGTGGTTGCTCGGAGGTAAGTCTGTCCTTTAAAAGCACTTGTCTTTGCTGGGGCAGGCCAGTCGATTTCGGCGTGAGAACAGCTGGTGAGTCAGTTTCAGCGGGAGCATTGCGGAAGTGGTTGCTGGGAGGTAAGTCAACCTTTAAAAGCACTTGTCTTTGCAGGGGCAGGCCAGTCGATTTCGGCGGGAGAACAGCTGGTGAGTCAGTTTCAGCGGGAGCATTGCGGAAGTGGTTGCTGGGAGGTAAGTCTGTCCTTTAAAAGCACTTGTCTTTGCAGGGGCAGGCCAGTCGATTTCGGCGGGAGTGGAGCTGGCTGGTTAGTCAATTTCAGCAGGAGCTGAGAATTTTTCTTTTTTTTAAATTAGTTTTTTAGGCGGGAAGAGGAAGTCGACCCGCGGACGTCTGGGAAGACCCTCACCAATAAATTCTGGTGGAGAGGAAACCCGAGACACTACACGTGTAGTGTCTCCCACCCGGCCTCCTCCTCTAACCTAATAATAAAACCCATTGGTCTGAGGTAAGTACCATATTTTATTATATTATTATTATTTTTTATAAAAATTTAATTTAGTTGTTAGCCAGATCTTGGTAGAAAGTTAGAGGAATGGCAGGGAAGGGAGTGCAATGTTCCTCCTGCAGGATGTTTGAGGTGAGGGATGCAGTTAGTGTCCCTGCTGATTTTACCTGCAGGAAGTGCTGCCATCTCCAGCTCCTCCAAGACCGAGTTAGGGAACTGGAGCTGGAGTTGGAAGAACTTCGGATCATTCGGGAGGCAGAAGGGGTCATAGATAGCAGCTTCAGGGAATTAGTTACACCAAAGATAATGTTGTGGAGGAGAATGCTGAGCCCCAGGCTAATAGAATAGATGGCATTGAGGTATGTAGGGAAGAGGTGTTGGCAATTCTGGACAGGCTGAAAATAGATAAGTCCCCGGGACCTGATGGGATTTATCCTAGGATTCTATGGGAGGCCAGGGAAGAGATTGCTGGACCTTTGGCTTTGATTTTTATGTCATCATTGGCTACAGGAATAGTGCCAGAGGACTGGAGGACAGCAAATGTGGTCCCTTTGTTCAAAAAGGGGAGCAGAGACAACCCCGGCAACTATAGACCGGTGAGCCTCACGTCTGTAGTGGGTAAAGTCTTGGAGGGGATTATAAGGGACAAGATTTATAATCATCTAGATAGGAATAATATGATCAGGGATAGTCAGCATGGCTTTGTGAAGGGTAGGTCATGCCTCACAAACCTTATTGAGTTCTTTGAGAAGGTGACTGAACAGGTAGACGAGGGTAGAGCAGTTGATGTGGTGTATATGGATTTCAGCAAAGCGTTTGATAAGGTTCCCCACGGTAGGCTATTGCAAAAAATACGGAGGCTGGGGATTGAGGGTGATTTAGAGATGTGGATCAGAAATTGGCTAGCTGAAAGAAGACAGAGGGTGGTGGTTGATGGGAAATGTTCAGAATGGAGTACAGTCACAAGTGGAGTACCACAAGGATCTGTTCTGGGGCCGTTGCTGTTTGTCATTTTTATCAATGACCTAGAGGAAGGCGCAGAAGGGTGGGTGAGTAAATTTGCAGACGATACTAAAGTTGGTGGTGTTGTCGATAGTGTGGAAGGATGTAGCAGGTTACAGAGGGATATAGATAAGCTGCAGAGCTGGGCTGAGAGGTGGCAAATGGAGTTTAATGTAGAGAAGTGTGAGGTGATTCACTTTGGAAGGAATAACAGGAATGCGGAATATTTGGCTAATGGTAAAGTTCTTGAAAGTGTGGCTGAGCAGAGGGATCTAGGTGTCCATGTACATAGATCCCTGAAAGTTGCCACCCAGGTTGATCGGGTTGTGAAGAAGGCCTATGGAGTGTTGGCCTTTATTGGTAGAGGGATTGAGTTCCGGAGTCGGGAGGTCATGTTGCAGCTGTACAGAACTCTGGTCCGGCCGCATTTGGAGTATTGCGTACAGTTCTGGTCACCGCATTATAGGAAGGACGTGGAGGCTTTGGAGCGGGTGCAGAGGAGATTTACCAGGATGTTGCCTGGTATGGAGGGAAAATCTTATGAGGAAAGGCTGACGGACTTGAGGTTGTTTTCGTTGGAGAGAAGAAGGTTAAGAGGAGACTTAATAGAGGCATACAAAATGATCAGGGGGTTGGATAGGGTGGACAGTGAGAGCCTTCTCCCGCGGATGGATATGGCTGGCACGAGGGGACATAACTTTAAACTGAGGGGTAATAGATATAGGACAGAGGTCAGAGGTAGGTTCTTTACGCAAAGAGTAGTGAGGCCGTGGAATGCCCTACCTGCTACAGTAGTGAACTCGCCAACATTGAGGGCATTTAAAAGTTTATTGGATAAACATATGGATGATAATGGCATAGTGTAGGTTAGATGGCTTTTGTTTCGGTGCAACATCGTGGGCCGAAGGGCCTGTACTGCGCTGTATTGTTCTATGTTCTATGTTCTATAGCGTTAGCGCCCAGTCTGATCAGACAGACTTGACCGGAACGGACTGACTGTGTACAGCCTCCCCCAGCTGGGTCTGCAGTACCCTTTGGGATAGGTCAGGACGACCCGTAGTCGCAGCAAAGGTTAGAGGACGGCCGATCGAGCTTCTCTGGGACACAGGAGGGTCCCGCACAACCTTAAATTCCTCCACCCTTGGTAAGGACATGTGGCCCACCACAGCCACTATCACCCTCATCGGCTTCACAGGCCACTCACAGCAGGGACATATCACAACACCTGTACCCATCCAGATCGGAACCATCAATACAAAACACCCCGTAGTGTTATTCGACCTGCCCCCAACAGCAGAGCACATTTTGGGGAGCGACTTCATGAATTCTCACCATCTCTCTTTCGATCCAATCAACCAGTGTGTCTGACGATGGCGAAATCCGCTCGAGCCCCCGCAACGCTCAATATAGGGGCTTATATGAACAAAATTAGCGCAGTAGGCGAGTTTTGGTTCAACCCCACCACACTCAGCACGGACCGACAGGTTAGGGCAGTCCTGCAAAAGAACAGGGCAGCATTCGCAACCCACGAACACGACTGTGGACGGATGACCGGTTCCGTACAAATAACAGGACCGGACCCAAGACCCCAAAAGCAGTACGGATTTCCCCTAGAAGCAGAGGGAGAAATCCTAAAGGTTATAGAAAGTTTATTAGAGCAGGGCGTCCTAAGATCGTTAGCCTCAACTAATAATGCCCCGATTTGGCCAGTAAGAAAGCCCGACGGATCATGGCGCTTGACCATTGATTATCGGGAACTCAATAAAGTCACCCCCGTAGCAGCCCCCACCGTTGCAACAAGTCCCGAGACCATGCTCAAACAGGGACTCCATGTCCGATATTTCACGGTTTTGGACGTCATTAATGCGTTCTGGTCAATTCCATTGGCAAAGGCGTGCCAGTATAAATTTGCCTTCACCTTCAGAGCGCAGCAGTACACGTGGACATGCCTGCCACAAGGCTTCCACAACCCCCCCTCCATTTTCCACCGACAGCTGGCAAATGGACTAGCAAAATTTTCTCGCCCCGAATGTTTGGTACAGTATGTAGACGACCTACTACTGCAGACAGACATGAAGGAAGAGCACATTGAGCTTCTGTCCGAACTCCTGGAATTACTACATTCCATTGGCTATGAAGTAAACCCCAAAAAGGCCCAGATATTGGAAGAAAAAGTGGTATATTTGGCTACTATTATCACACACGGCAAACGCGAGATCGAGCACAAATGAATTGACTAGATCGCTAAATTGCCTCTTCTCCAACACGTTTCAGCCCTCCGGTCGTTTTTAGGACTGGTTGGCTACTGCCGAAACCACATTGACGGTTTCGCCAGCAAGGCAGCACCCCTCTCAGACCTTCTAAAGAAGGGAGCCCCCTGGGAATGGCTTCCGCAGCATACGGATGCTGTGGAATCAGTAAAACAGGCGCTCATAGCCGCCCCCGCACTACAAGTTCCCGACCTACTTTCCCCTTACGCCATAGAGGTAGCGACCACAGACCGCACCCTTTCAGCCGTGCTCCTGCAGGAACGGCACGACCAGCTAAGACCCTTATGCCTCTCGAATTTTAGATGCTGTGGAGCAGGGATTCTCAGCCTGTGAGAGGCACCTGCTGGCAGTTTTCTGGGCAGTCCAGCACTTCTCATACATTACCAGACTGAACCCCTTCACCATTTTGACCGAGCACACCCCTACCCAACTTTTACTAGACGGACGACTTAAAGACGGTACCGTCAGCCAAATCCGCGCTGCTAGGTGGACCCTTCTCTTACAAGGACGGGACATCACAGTCAAACGGACCAAAACACACACATACTTAGCGGACAATCTAAGTGTGAGTGTGAAATCATCTCGCCTTTATAGCTAAAACACCCCCCAGAAAACTAGCCACTCCATCTCAGAACCCCCCTCACCCGGACACGTGTGATCCCATTAGGATCTATGTGGATGGATCTTCCACAGTCCTGGATGGGCAACGCATAACAGGTTGTGGGATTTATGTGGAGGACGCGCAGGGTCACGCCCTTGAGGAAATCGCATTAAAATTACCCGGACACTTAGGCGTGCAGGCAGCAGAGCTTGCGGCCATCGCGTACATTGTAGAGCACCCAGATTGCTTCCCCAGCCCAGCAGACATATATTCAGACAGTCTATACGTGTGCAACAGCCTCACTGAATTTCTGCCCCTCTCGGAAACAAGAGGATTTGTTTCCGCGGATGGGAAACCCCTCCCCTCAGCCCCATTACTCCGCCATATTCTGGAAAAGGCCAAGAACAGGACCTTTGGCATTATAAAAGTCCGCAGCCACCATCGTTCCTCCCACCCTGGAAATGTAAAAGCCGACGCACTGGCTAAGGCAGGATCCAGGCATGGGTACTTTTGGAAGCCCCCCTGAAAGCGCCCCAGTGAGTGCGCCAGTGAGTGCAGTTCAGGTCGCGCAGACTGGGATCGAAGATCTAGTAGAGGCCCAGAAGCAGGATAGCACTCTCACTGAAATCGTGAAAGGGAAGTTTCCAGCCTCATACGAGAGGTACAGAAATACAATAACCACACATGACGGTGTGGTGCTAAAGGACACCCTTTATGTAGTTCCTGAGCAGGATAGGAACCAAATGATCTGTTTATTCCATGATGGTCATGGACACCAGGGAATTGAACCCACCGCAGCCCACCTCAAACAGCTTTGTTGGTGGCCTAATCTCAGAGGATGTATCCCATGACATTGAGAATTGCCTCATCTGCGCTCAGAACAACCCAGATAGATATGCCAAAAAGGCACATCTCAGCCACACCCGACCCGTTAACGGCCCCTGGACTAACCTCCAGATCGATTTCATAGGTCCATTGTCCCCTTGCAGGAATGGCTGTAAATATGTTCTGGTGGTCATAGACACTTTTACAAAGTGGGTGGAAGCATTTCCAACCCGCACCAACACCGCGAAAACCACCGCCAAAATCCTAACCCACCACATTTTTACAAGATGGGGTCTCCCCCGCAGCATTGAATCGGACCAAGGTTCTCACTTTACGGGACGGGTCATGCAGAACGTCTTCACGATATTTGGCATTGAAATTTCACATTGCTTACCACCCTCAGTCGAGTGGTATAGTGGAGCGCATGAATCGGACCCTAATAACCACCCTTAGAAAAATGGTCCAGCAGAATAACACCACTTGGGATTCGGTCCTCCCCTTTGCGCTGATGTTTTTGCGTAACACTATTTCCACCTCCACAGGTTACACCCCACACACCCTCATGACCGGACGCCCCATGAAAGGGACAGAGTATTTGTTGGGTTTAGACCTGACCAGCCCTGAAGTTACGGCTCTCACCCATGAGAAAGCCATTGAACAATTACTTGCAAATGTAAGAACGGCTCAGTTAGCAGCCACTGTTAAACTGGGTGCTAAAAGCAAACAGAGCAGGGCCTGTTTTGATAAGGCAGTACATGCAACGGAGTATAATATAGGACAACAAGTGATGTTGTCTGTGTATAACCCCAGCACATTTCTCTCTCCGAAATACTCGGGTCCGTACTCCATTAAGGATAAAGTAAGCCCATCGGTAGACAAAATCAAATACCAAAATGGTAAGACTGCGTTTCACATAAACCAGCTAAAGGCTTATGGAGCACAGTCAAACCACGCCCACCACGTCATGCTTGACACAGCAGACCAAACCCTGCCCACAGCCAACGTCACCACACCAACCCCTTCCACGTCCAGCCCAGACACGGACTCGCCCCCGACTCCACCCACAGAAGTTACACTCCGCCCCGGAACGCCCACAGACTGCAGCAGCAGAGACAGTGACTGTGACTCTGACGACAGCCACAGCACGCCTCCCTACCATCCTGGTCCCACACCCAGCGACTCCGAGTTCGACTCCAGGGACCGCTTCCTCATCACTTTCTAAAACAAACCACACCACCGACCACCGAACCACACGGACGACCCTGAATTTATCCCCACTCAACTCGACAATCGCCATTGGCACCGCAACAACTCCTACAGACTCGTCCGCAACGACGAAAGTAACCCCAACTCACACCACGCGGCAGCCCTCTCAACATTAATTCACTCCAGAATTTGGCACCCGGGAGAAAGGGACGACCCCAACTCAGACCCCCAATCCGCCAACCCCTTTGCGACCCTGTTCGCAACAGAGAACTGAGGTGTCCACATGATGATTTAAAGGAGACACTTGGTGAAAAGTGTTGTCCTTCCTGATGGAACCTGCAGGATGTTTTACGTTGTTCGTATGTTTGTTTAAATGTTGTTCGTCCAACAGGAGAATTTTCTCACCGCGACACACCCAATCACCTGAACTTTTTAGCTTTTCCCACCGACACCCACCGCGGCCAGACGCTTGTTCAGTGGTACCAACTTATCTGCAGATACCTGGCCAACAGACCAGACACTCGTTCAGAGGAACTAACTTTTCAGCTGATACTGGTTCGGGTATCAGACGCCCGATCGTAGCTGATCTTGTGATTCGAGGTTAGAATCACTGTAGCAACCCCACCATGATGACTACATTTTTGCCCATTCTTGTCGGTTGCTCAGGCAGTGGAGAAATGGCGTGAGACCCGCCCTGCCTGGGGACTCCCCGCTGGTCAAAAACGCTCGGGTCGGGGACATACGGAATTGGTAGCCGTCCTACCCGGGGACTTCATCCAAATCTTACCCGTCGCGGCCCATACGCACCTCGTTCGACCTTTTCCTTTCAAAAACAGTTTTATTTATTTAGGCAACCTTTGGGTTGCTGCCAAATGCTATTTACATCCTAGAACATTTGGATGATAAATCAGCACTGGTCCACCATTGGGAAATGTGCCATGTTCTAACATAGAACATAGAACGATACAGCGCAGTACAGGCCCTTCGGCCCACGATGTTGCACCGACATGGGAAGTCAAAAAACAAAAGCTATCTAACCTACACTGTGCCATTATCATCCATATGCTTATCCAATAAACTTTTAAATGCCCTCAATGTTGGCGAGTTCACTACTGTTGCAGGTAGGGCATTCCACGGCCTCACCACTCTTTGCGTAAAGAACCTACCTCTGACCTCTGTCCTATATCTATTACCCCTCAGTTTAAGGCTATGTCCCCTCGTGCTAGCCATTTCCATCCACGGGAGAAGGCTCTCACTGTCCACCCTATCTAACCCCCTGATCATTTTGTATGCCTCTATTAAGTCACCTCTTAACCTTCTTCTCTCTAACGAAAACAGCCTCAAGTACCTCAGCCTTCCCTCATAAGATCTTCCCTCCATACCAGGCAACACCCTGGTAAATCTCCTCTGCACCCTTTCCAATGCTTCCACATCCTTCCTATAATGCGGCGACCAGAACTGCACGCAATACTCCAAATGCGGCCGCACCAGAGTTTTGTACAGCTGCAACATGACCTCATGGCTCCGAAACTCAATCCCTCTACCAATAAAAGCTAACACACCGTACGCCTTCTTAACAACCCTCTCAACCTGGGTGGCAACTTTCAGGGATCTATGTCCCTGGACACCAAAATCTCTCTGCTTATCCTCACTACCAAGAATTTTACCAATAGCCCAGTACTCTGTCTTCCTGTTGTTCCTTCCAAAATGAATCACCTCACACTTTTCTGCATTAAACTCCATTAGCCACCTCTTCGCCCAGCTCTGACCAACAGACCACAATCAGTAAGTTTTGTGAGGGCCACGAAGAATCCAGCACGAGTTTTAAGGATACAAAGTAATAACTTTTATTTACAATGACATATATATATAACAGTAGCAGTAACTTCCCTTGCTACATACTCCTTCCTGCTGGTTCCTGAAATGGCCAGCTTTATTTATACTAGGAGTTTACTAATGCTTTCTCCGCCCCCCTCATTGGGGAAGCTCATACTCCCACAGGATTGTGGGATTGTCATTAGTCCCCAGCCAATGGTAAGCAGGCAGGTTATAACATCCCTCCCCCCCAAAGTCCAAGGAATCCACCGAAGACCCTGGCGAAGGAGGGCTTCGGACTCGTTTGGCCGCAGGCCGGACACCATTTGCACGCGGTGCTGGATCAGGCGGCGTGTAACGAGATGGAGACCGGCGCTTCTGTGATGAACGGCGCAACAGTTGTACATCCATGGCCCGTGGACCCGAGGATTGCCCCTCTGATGCATCCTGTGTCTCCATCTCGGAGTCAGAGTCTGCTGCCTCTGTCATGTCAGCGTCTCTATCTCCATTCGGTTCCGTAACGACCTGCGCAGGCTTCGAGTGAGGCACCAGTGGAAGACTGTGAGGACTACCTTCCCTTGTCTCTGGTCTTTGCGGCTGTAGAAATGAGCTCCGGGGGCGGGGAATCTTTTGAGGGGATAGTCTTCTGGACCGAACGTGGTCTACATGTTTTCACTGGAGACGACCCTGGACTTGCACCTGGTAAGATATAGGGCCCGTTTGGCGAAAGATTACACCTGGAACCCATTGGGCACCACCAGCAAAATTCTGAACGAACACTGGGTCACCGGGCGCAAACTGCCGAATCGACCGATGCCGAGAAAATCCCTGTCCCTGCCGTTCTTGTGTGCGGCGCACTTTTGCGCCAATGTCCGGGAAAACCATACTAAGGTGGGTGCAAAGTCTTCGGCCCATTAGGAGTTCTGCGGGAGCTACCCCAGTCACTGCATGGGGGGGTGGTCCTGTACGTAAACAAAAAGCGAGCCAGTCTCGTGTCCATTGATCCGGAAGACTGCTTCTTTAGGCCTCTTTTGAATGTCTGCACTGCCAACCCATTTGAAGTCGGGTGGTAAGGGTCAGTGCGGATATGGCGGATGCCGTTCATCTTCGTGAACCTCGCAAACTCCTCACTCGTGAATGGAGTGCCGTTATCCGTGACCAGCACCTCGGGGAGGCCATGCGTACTAAACGATAAACGCATCTTTTCAATTGTTGCGCAGGACGTTGTCCCCTGCATCTTATGCACCTCTAGCCATTTAGACTGGGCGTCAATTAGTAGAAGGAACATGGATCCTTGAAAAGGGCCTGCGAAATCCGCATGCAAGCGTGCCCAAGGCCGCCCTGGCCATTCCCAGTGATGTAGGGGCGCGGCCGGTGGAAGCTTCTGAAGCTCCTGGCAAATGGAGCAGTTTTGGGCCACCTTCTCAATGTCGGTGTCGAGGCCTGGCCACCAGACATAACTCCGGGCCAACATTTTCATTTTGGTCACGCCTGGAGCCCATTGTGCAAGTCTGTTAGTATCAGTTCCTGGCCTTTTTCCGGGACAATCACACGCGTCCCCCACAAGAGGATGCCGCCTTCCACGCTGAATTCTGACAGCTTGGAGGAAAATGCCCGCAACTCGCCTGGGAGCTGTCTATGCTGCCCACCATACAGGACTATGTGCCGAACCTTTGACAGGACTGGCTCCGTCTGGGTCCACTCACGGATCCGTGATGCCGTGACAGGCAAGGTGTCCATAACATTTAGGGTTGCAACCACCTCACCGGTCGTGCGGGCCGACATGGGGCCAGTTGATAAAGGCAATCGGCTCAGTGCGTCGGCATTTGCTATCTGCGTACCTGGTTTGTGCTCCAGAGAATACTTGTATGCAGCAAGCAACAAAGCCCAGCGCTGGACCCGTGCAGAAGCAATGGGCGGTATTGGCTTATCCTCTCTGAAAAGTCCCAGCAGAGGCTTATGATCAATCACGATAGTGAAATGGCGGCTATACACGTACTGGTGGAAGCGTTTCACCGCAAAAACCACTGCCAGGCCCTCCTTCTCGATCTGCGAGTACTTTTTCTCCGCTGCAGTCAATGTGCGGGAGGCGAAAGCTATCGGTCGCTCGGCCCCGTTCTCCATCTTGTGGGACAGGACGGCCCCAATACCATACGGGGATGCATCACATGTGACGAGCAAAGGCGTTCCAGGATCATAGTGGGTTAGTAACCCAGACGACGACAATTGTTGCTTTACCCGCCGGAAAGCGGTTTCTTGTGGCTGACCCCAAACCCAGGTGTGATTTTTCTTTCGCAGAAGGTGCAAAGGGGCCAGCGTAGTTGCCAGATTGGGGAGGAACTTCCCGTAATAGTTTAAGAGACCGAGAGAAGAACGAAGATGCGAAGTGGCAGTCGGGGCGGGGGCATGTTGAATTGCACGCACCTTCTCTGCGACGGGGTGCAAACCTTCGCGGTCCACCCGATAACCTAGGTAGACGACTTCCTTTGCCTGAAATACACACTTTGTGCGATGTAAACGGACTCCAGCCTCCGAAAGGCTTCTAAGGACAGCCTCCAGATTTTCCAAATGTTCCTGCTCCGACGTCCCTGTAATCAAAACGTCATCTAGGTAGACAGCCACACGTGGTAAACCTCTCAAAATGCCCTCCATAACACGTTGAAAAATTGCGCAGGCAGAGGATATTCCAAAGGGCAACCGTGTATATTCATACAGGCCCCGGTGTGTATAAATCGTTACATATGGTCGGGAGGCAGGGTCCAGCTCCAACTGCAGGTAGGCGTGACTCATATCTAATTTTGTGAACGAGAGTCCACCTGCAAGTTTCGCGTAGAGATCCTCTATGCGAGGCATTAGATATCGGTTGAGTCGGGAAACCCTATTCACTGTAAGTTTATAGTCGCCACACAAGCGAACTGTGGCATCTGGCTTCATTACAGGTACATTCCAGGAAGCTTTTCTAACACAGTATGTAGATTGTCCGACCAGAGGAGGGGCAATATTGGATTTAGTACTGGGTAATGAACCAGGGCAAGTGATAGATTTGTTAGTGGGGGAGCATTTTGGAGATAGTGACCACAATTCTGTGACTTTCACTTTAGTAATGGAGAGGGATAGGTACGTGCAACAGGGCAAGGTTTACAATTGGGGGAAGGGTAAATACGATGTTGTCAGACAAGAATTGAAGTGCATAAGTTGGGAACATAGGCTGGCAGGGAAGGACACAAGTGAAATGTGGAACTTGTTCAAGGAACAGGTGCTACGTGTCCTTGATATGTATGTCCCTGTCAGGCAGGGAAGAGATGGTCGAGTGAGGGAACCATGGTTGACAAGAGAGGTTGAATGTCTTGTTAAGAGGAAAAAGGAGACTTATGTAAGGCTGAGGAAACAAGGTTCAGACAGGGCATTGGAGGGATACAAGATAGCCAGGAGGGAACTTAAGAAAGGAATTAGGAGAGCTAAGAGAGGGCATGAACAATCTTTGGCGGGTAGGATCAAGGAAAACCCCAAGGCCTTTTACACATATGTGAGAAATATGAGAATGACTAGAGCGAGGGTAGGTCCGATCAAGGACAGTAGCGGGAGATTGTGTATTGAGTCTGAAGAGATAGGAGAGGTCTTGAATGAGTACTTTTCTTCTGTATTTACAAATGAGAGGGGCGATATTGTTGGAGAGGACAGTGTGAAACAGATTGGTAAGCTCGAGGAAATACTTGTTAGGAAGGAAGATGTGTTGGGCATTTTGAAAAACTTGAGGATAGACAAGTCCCCCGGGCCTGACGGGATATATCCAAGGATTCTATGGGAAGCAAGAGATGAAATTGCAGAGCCGTTGGCAATTATCTTTTCATCCTCACTGTCAACAGGGGTGGTACCAGGGGATTGGAGAGTGGCGAATGTCGTGCCCCTGTTCAAAAAAGGAACTAGGGATAACCCTGGGAATTACATGCCAGTTAGTCTTACTTCGGTGGTAGGCAAAGTAATGGAAAGTGTACTGAAGGATAGGATTTCTGAGCATCTGGAAAGACACTGCTTGATTAGGGATAGTCAGCACGGATTTGTGAGGGGTAGGTCTTGCCTCACAAATCTTATTGAATTCTTTGAGGAGGTGACCAAGCATGTGGATGAAGGTAAAGCAGTGGATGTAGTGTACATGGATTTTAGTAAGGCATTTGATAAAGTTCCCCATGGTAGGCTTATGCAGAAAGTAAGGAGGCATGGGATAGTGGGAAATTTGGCCAGTTGGATAACAAACTGGCTAACCGATAGAAGTCAGAGAGTGGTGGTGGATGGCAAATATTCAGCCTGGATCCCAGTTACCAGTGGCGTACCGCAGGGATCAGTTCTGGGTCCTCTGCTGTTTGTGATTTTCATTAATGACTTGGATGAGGGAGTTGAAGGGTGGGTCAGTAAATTTGCAGATGATACAAAGATTGGTGGAGTTGTGGATAGTGAGGAGGGCTGTTGTCAGCTGCAAAGAGACATAGATAGGATGCAGAGCTGGGCTGAGAAGTGGCAGATGGAGTTTAACCCTGAAAAGTGTGAGGTTGTCCATTTTGGAAGGACAAATATGAATGCGGAATACAGGGTTAACGGTAGAGTTCTTGGCAATGTGGAGGAGCAGAGAGATCTTGGGGTCTATGTTCATACATCTTTGAAAGTTGCCACTCAAGTGGATAGAGCTGTGAAGAAGGCCTATGGTGTGCTCGCGTTCATTAACAGAGGGATTGAATTTAAGAGCCGTGAGGTGATGATGCAGCTGTACAAAACTTTGGTAAGGCCACATTTGGAGTACTGTGTACAGTTCTGGTCGCCTCATTTTAGGAAGGATGTGGAAGCTCTGGAAAGGGTGCAAAGAAGATTTACCAGGATGTTGCCTGGAATGGAGAGTAGGTCTTACGAGGAAAGGTTGAGGGTGCTAGGCCTTTTCTCATTAGAGTGGAGAAGGATGAGGGGCGACTTGAAAGAGGTTTATAAGATGATCAGGGGAATAGATAGAGTAGACAGTCAGAGACTTTTTCCCCGGGTGGAACACACCATTACAAGGGGACATAAATTTAAGGTGAAAGGTGGAAGATATAGGAGGGATATCAGAGGTAGGTTCTTTACCCAGAGAGTAGTGGGGGCATGGAATGCACTGCCTGTGGAAGTAGTTGAGTCGGAAACATTAGGGACCTTCAAGCAGCTATTGGATAGGTACATGGATTACGGTAAAATGTATAGTGTAGATTTATTTGTTCTTAAGGGCAGCACAGTAGCATTGTGGATAGCACAATTGCTTCACAGCTCCATGGTCCCAGGTTCGATTCCGGCTTGGGTCATTGTCTGTGCGGAGTCTGCACGTCCTCCCCGTGTCTGCGTGGGTTTCCTCCGGGTGCTCCGGTTTCCTCCCACAGTCCAAAGATGTGCGGGTTAGGTGAATTGGCCAATGATAAATTGCCCTTAATGTCCAAAATGCCCTTGGTGTTGGGTGGAGGTGTTGAGTTTGGGTAGGGTGCTCTTTCCAAGAGCCGGTGCAGACTCAAAGGGCCGAATGGCCTCCTTCTGCACTGTAAATTCAATGATAATCTATGATTAATCTAGGACTAAGGTTCGGCACAACATCGTGGGCCGAAGGGCCTGTTCTGTGCTGTATTTTCTATGTTCTATGTTCTATGTACAATTGGTGCTGCCCAGTCAGCAAAACGGACGGGCCTGATAATACCCAAATTCTCCAAACGAGTGAGCTCCCCTTCTACCTTCTTGAGCAAGGCGTAACGCACTGGGCGCGCCCAGAAATAGCGCGGCGTGGCTCCTGGTTCGACTTGGATACGGGCTATGGCCCCTTTTATTTTCCCCAGACCAGGCTGGAATACATCTGGGTATCGTCCTAGCACCTCAGTCAACCCTTCAGAAACTGTTTGGAGGATGTGCTGCCATTGCAACCGCAAATGGCGCAACCAGTCCCGACCCAACAGGCTGGGCCCATGGCACCACGATAAGTGGGAAACGCCCCTCCTGGCATCCATAAACAACAGGGGTCATTGTAGTTCCTGCAATGTCCAGTGGTTCCCCCGTGTAGGTGGCCAACCTGGCCTGTGAGTCGGTTAATGTAAGGGACTGTATACCCTGCTTGATGCGGTCGAATGTCCTCTGGGCGATCACGGAGACTGCTGCGCCAGTATCCAACTCCATCTCAAGCGGGTGGCCATTGACCCGTACTGTCACCTTAATGGGGGCCACACGGGGAGCTGCCACACAATGCAGCAGCAGGCAGTCATCCTCCGTCTCCACGTCCTCAGGAGTAGTCGCCCCAGGTTCATCCACATGGAAGGTACGGCCCCTGGGCTGGTCCCAGTTTCGGTCGGAACGACGGCGCCTCTGGCGCCCCCAGGACCGCCGTCCGCGACGGGGTCGGCGCCAACAAGTCTGACACGGACATTGCTCCTCATCCATTGGCTCTGGAGAAGGCTCCCTTCGGGGAGGAATGTCCGACGGCCACTGGCGTCGGTCCGGACGTTGCCTCGCCCAAGGTACCGCAGGAGTGTGGGGGGACGTTTTCGGACAGAAGGGGTTGCGCCCCAAGGCATGCACTTCCATTCCCTGTAGCTCCTGTACTCCTCGTTCTGCGCTCTCTCGGGACAATACTATTTGAATGGCCTGTTGAAAAGTCAATGTTGGCTCCGCTAACAACTTTCTCTGGGTGGCCGCATTGTTAATACCGCAAACCAAACGGTCGCGTAACATTTCTGACAAGGTCTCACCATAGTCACAGTACTCTGCAATCCTGCGTAGCCTGGATAGAAAATCGGCAAGAGATTCTCCAGGGGTCCTCTCAGCGGTATTAAACCAGTAACGCTGGACTATCGTGGACGGGGTTGGGTTAAAATGTTGCCCCACTATATTCACAAGTTCATCAAACATGGTGTCCGGCGCAGCTGGGTACGTAAGGCTCCTAATCACCCCAAACATATGCGGGCCGCAGGCGGTGAGCAATATGACCACCTGGCGCTCGTTTTCGGTGATATTGTTTGCCCGGAAATAGTAACGCATCCGTTGTGTGTACTGGTTCCAGCTTTCCAGCGCAGCATCAAAAACATCCAGACATCCGTACAGAGGCATGGTATAAGAGAGAACAACTTCCAACCTGTATCCAACATAAATCCAGGGAGGTGTCTTCAGCAGTGTAGACAGCTATTCACTTTAACCTTCGTCGCCAGTTTTGTGAGGGCCACGAAAAATCCAGCACGAGTTTTAAGGATACAAAGTAATAACATTTATTTACAATAACATATATACATAACAGTAGCAGTAACTTCCCTTGCTACATACTCCTTCCTGCTAGTTCCTGAACTGGCCTGCTTTATTTATACTAGGAGTTTACTAATGGTTTCTCCGCCCCCCCTCATTGGGGAAGCTCATACTCCCACAGGATTGTGGGATTGTCATTAGTCCCCAGCCAATGGGAAGCAGGCAGGTTATAACAGTAAGAATGAACAACAACACCTCCTCCACAATAGTCCTCAACACCGGCGCCCCGCAAGGCTGCGTACTTAGCCCCCTACTCTACTCCCTGTACACACACGACTGCGTGGCAAAACTTGGTTCCAACTCCATCTACAAGTTTGCTGACGATACGACGATAGTGGGCCGGATCTCGAATAACGACGAGTCCGAATACAGGAGGAAGATAGAGAATCTAGTGGAGTGGTGCAGCGACAACAATCTCTCTCTCAATGCCAGCAAAACTAAAGAGCTGGTAATTGACTTCAGGAAGCAAAGTACTGTACACACCCCTGTCAGCATCAACTGGGCCAAGGTGGAGATGGTTAGCAGTTTCAAATTCCGAGGGGTGCACATCTCCAAAAATCTGTCCTGGTCCACCCACATCAATGCTACCACCAAGAAAGCACAACAGCGCCTATACTTCCACAGGAAACTAAGGAAATTTGGCATGTCCACATTAACCCTTACCAACTTTTACAGATGCACCATAGAAAGCATCCTATCAGGCTGCATCACAGCCTGGTATGGCAACTGCTCGGCCCAGGACCGCAAGAAACTTCAGAGAGTCGTGAACCAGTCCACCATACGAACCTGCCTCCCATCCATTGACTCCATCTACACCTCCCGCTGCCTGGAGAAGGCAGGCAGCATAATCAAAGATCTCTCCCACCCGGCTTACTCACTCTTCCAATTCTTCCATCGGGCAGGAGATACAGAAGTCTGAGAACACGCACGAACAGACTCAAAAACAGCTTCTTCGCCACTGTCACCAGACTCCTAAATGACCCTCTTATGGACTGACCTCGTTAACACTGCACCCTGTATGCTTCATCCGATGCCAGTGCTTATGTAGTTACATTGTATATGTTGTGTTGCCCTATTATGTATTTTCTTTTATTCCCTTTTCTTCTCATGTACTTAATGATCTGTTGAGATGCTCGCAGAAAAATATTTTTCACTGTACCTTGGTACACGTGACAATAAACAAATCCAATCCAATCTGTAACTTGCAACGTCCTTCCACACTGTCCACAACTCCACTGACTTTAGTGTCACCTGCAAATTTACTCACCCATCCTTCTACGCCCTCCTCCAGGTCATTTATAAAAATGACAAACAGCAGTGGCCCCAAAACAGATCCTTGTGGTACACTGCTAGTACCTGTACTCCAGGCTGAACATTTCCCATCAACCACCACCCTTTGTCTTCTTCCAGCTAGCCAATTTCTGATCCAAACTGCTAAATCACCCTGAATCCCATGCCTCCGTATTTTCTGCAATAGCCTACCGTGGGGAACCTTATCAAACGCTTTACTGAAATCCATATACACCACATCAACTGCTTTACCCTCGTCCACCTGTTTGGTCACTTGCTCAAAGAACTCAATAAGGTTTGTGAGGCACGACCTACCCTTCACAAAACTGTGTTGACTATCGCTAATCAAATTATTCCTTTCCAGATGATTATAAATCCTATCTCTTATAAACCTTTCCAAGACTTTGCCCACAACAGAAGTGAGGCTCACTGGTCTATAGTTACCGGGGTTATCTCTACTCCCCTTCTTGACCAAGGGGACAACATTTGCTATCCTCCAGCCTTCTGGCACTATTCCTGTAGACAATGACGACGTAAAGATCAAAGCCAAAGGCTCAGCAATCTCCTCCCTAGCATCCCAGAGAATCCTAGGAATCCGAGAAACATCTATTTTCACACTTTCCAGAATTGCTAACACCTACTCCTTATGAACCTCAAGCCCTTCTAGTCTAGTAGCCTGTATCTCAGTATTCTCCTCGCCAACATTGTCTTTTTCCTGTGTAAATACTGACGAAAAATATTAATTTAGCACCTCTCCTATCTCCTCGGACTCCACGCACAACTTCCCACTACTGTCCTTGACTGGCCCTACTCTTACCCTAGTCTTTCTTTTATTCCTGACATACCTACAGAAAGCTTTAGGGTTATCCTTGATCCTACCTGCCAAAGACTTTTCATGTCCCCTCCTGGCTCTTCTTAGCTCTCTCTTTCGGTCCTTCCTAGCTAACTTGTAACTCTCGAGCGCCCTAACTGAACCTTCACGTCTCATCTTTACATAAGCCTCCTTCTTCCTCTTGACAAGTGATTCAATTACTTTAGTAAACCACGGTTCCCTCGCTCGACCACTTCCTCCCTGCATGACAGGTACATTCATATCAAGGACACGCAGTAGCTGTTCCTTGAACAAGCTCCACATTTCAATTGTGCCCATCCCCTGCAGTTTCCCTCCCCATCCTATGCATCCTAAGTCTTGCCTCATCGCATCATAATTGCCTTTCCCCCAGATATAACTCTTGCCCCGCGGTATATACCTATCCCTTTCCATCGCTAAAGTAAACGTAACCAAATTGTGGTCACTATCACCAAAGTGCTCACCTACCTCCAAATCTAACACCTGTCCTGGTTCATTACCCAGTACCAAATCCAATGTGGCCTCGCCTCTCGGTGGCCTATCTACATACTGTGTCAGGAAACCCTCCTGCACACATTGGACAAAAACTGACCCATCTAAAGTACTTGAACTATACTTTCCAGTCAATATTTGGAAAATTAAAGTCCTCTATAACAACTACCCTGTTGCTTTCACTCCTATCCAGAATCACCTTTTCAATCCTTTACTCTACATCTCTGGAACTTTCCAGAGGCCTATAGAAAACTCTCAACAGGATGACCTCTCCTTTCCTGTTTCTAACCTCAGCCCATACTACCTCAGTAAACGAGTCCTCATCAAACGTTCTTTCTGCCTCCGTAATACTGTCCTTGACTAACAATGCCGCCCCTCCCCCTCTTTTACCACCTTCCCTGAGCTTACTGAAATATCTAAACCCCGGAACCTGCAACAACCATTTCTGTCTCCGCTCTATCCATGTCTCCGAAATGGCTACAACATCGAAGTCCCAGGTACCAACCCATGCCGCAAGTTCACCCACCATAGTCCGGATGCTCCTGGCATTGAAGTAGATACATTTTAAATCACCTTCCTGCCTGCCGGTACACTCCTGCAACTTTGAAACCTTACTCATGATCTCACTACTCTCAACCTCCTGTATACTGGAGCTACAATTCAGGTTCCCAACCCCCTGCTGAATTAGTTTAAACCCTCCCGAAGAGCCACAGGTCGCTGAAAGTGTCAACACAGGTGGATAAGGTGGCCACGAAGGCATTCAGCATGCTTGGCTTCATCGGGCGGGGCATTGAGTATACAAATTGACAAGTCATTTTGCAGCTGTATAGAACCATAGTTAGGCCACACTTGGAATACAGTGTTCAATTCTGGTTGCCAGACTAAGTGGGGTGCTCTTTCCGGGGGCCAGTGCAGACTCGATGGGCCGAATGGCCTCCTTCCGCACTGTAAGTTCTATGACTTTCTACTGGAAGGATGTGGGGGTTTTGGAGAGGGTACAAAAAAGGTTTACCAGAATGTTATGAGGAGAGTTTGGATAAACCCGATTTGTTCTCACTGGAATTACTGAGGTTCAGGGGCGACCTGATAGAAGTCTACAAGATTATGAGGGACATGGACAGTTGATGGTCAGAAGCTATTTCCCAGGGTGGAATAGTCAATTACTGGAGGACATAGGTTTAAGGTGCAAGCGGCAATGTTTAGAGGAGATATGCGAGGGAAGTTTTTACACAGAGGGTAGTGGGTGCCTGGGAACTGCTGCCGGTGGAGGTGGTGGAAGCAGGTACGATGGTGGCGTTTAAGGGGCACCTTGACAAATATATGAATAAAATGAAATGAAATGAAAATCGCTTATCGTCACAAGTAGGCTTCAAATGAAGTTACTGTGAAAAGCCCCTAGTCGCCACATTCCGACACCTGTTCGGGGAGGCTGTTACGGGAATTGAACGTGCTGCTGGCCTGCCTTGGTTTGCTTTCAAAGCCAGCGATTTAGCTCTGTGCTAAACAGGATGGGAATAGAGGGATACGGACCGTGGAAGTGTAGAAGGATTTAGGTTAGACGGGCAGCATGGTCGGCGCAGGCCTGGAAGGCCGAAGTGCCTGTTCCCGTGCTGTACCTTTCTTTGTTCTTTGCAAGGGGAACAGCTGCTCACTATCCACCCTGTCCAAGCCCCTCATAATCTTGTTCACCTCGATCAGGCCACCCCTCAATTATCTCTACTCCATCCCAGGCAACATCCTGGTGAATCGCCTCTGCACCCCCCCTGCAGTGCAATCACATCCTTCCCATAATATGGTGACCAGAATTGCACACGGCACTCCAAATGTGGCCTCACCAAAGTTCTGTACAACTCCAAAATGACTTCCCTGCTTTGGTAATCTATGCCTCAATTGATTAAGTCAAGTGTCCTATATGCCTTTTTCACCACCCTTTCAGATTTCCATGGACAAACAAAGGTCCCTTTGTTTATCAGAATTTCCCAGTGTCAGGCCATTCATTGAATACCTCTTTGTCACATTACTCCTTCCAAAATGTATCACCTCACACTTTTCAGATTAAATTCCATCTGCCACTTTTCTTCCCATTTGACCATCTCGTCTATATCTTCTGTATATTCTGTAACCCAAGACATTCAACCTCACTGGTTAACCATCTGGCCAATCTTTGTGTCATCCGCAAACGTTCTGATCTTACCCCCCACATAGTCATCTATGTCGTTTATATAAATGACAAATAGGGGACCCAGCACTGATCCCTGTGGTATGCCACTGGACACTGGCTTCCAGTCACTAAAGCTGCCTGTCATCACCCTCTGTCTTCTACAGCTAAGCCAATTTTGAATCCACCTTATCAAGTTACCCTGTATCCGATGTGCACTTGCCTTCTTTGTAAGTCTCCCATATAGGACCTTGTCAAAGGCTTTGCTGAAATTCAAGTAAACTAGGGTGCAGGCATGGTGGCACATTGGTTAGCACTGCAGCCTCACAGCTCCAGGGACTCGGGTTCAATTGTGCCCTCGGGTGACTATGTGTGGAGTTTGCACTTTCTCTCCGTGTCTGCGTGGGTTTCCTCCCATAGTCCAAGATGCACCTCGAATGTACTGTAGGTAGCCAAAGAACCCCTCCAGTGACACACAGGAGGAAGATCTTCCAGCAGAGGCAGCAGAAGAGGATTCTGGGAGAAGTCAAGTCAGTCACCTCTACTGTACTGAGGGTAGCCGAAGAACCCCTCCAGTGACAAATAGGAGGAATGATGTGGAGATGCCTGAGTTGGATTGGGGTGAGCACGGTAAGAAGTCTTACTACACCAGGTTAAAGTCCAACAGGTTTGTTTCGAATCACTAACTTTCGGAGCATTGCTCCTTCCTCAGGAAAAAGGAGGAAGATCATCCAGCAGAGGCGGCAGAAGACATTCTGGGATAAGTTAACTCAGTCACCTCAACTGTACTGTGGATAGCTGAGGAGGCAGTGGGGGAACACGAGGAGCAGCTGGCATCGTTTGTAGCCGAGGTGGGAGTGATGCGGGAGACCCAGAAGAGGCTGAAGGAAAAGGTGGGGTATCTGGAGAACCCAGAAGGCAACATTTGAGGATTGTGCAGATGAGCAAAGGTATCAAAAATATGGACGCCAACACGTATGTGGCCAAAATGTTGGAGCAGTTGATGGGGGAGGGGGCCTTTGACCCTGGAGATCTACCGAGCGCACAGGGGAGCTTATGGGGAGGCCACAAGAGGGTGAGCCGCCAAGGGTGATGCTGGTGCGGTTGCACCACTTTCTGAATGAAGAGAAGATTCTTTGGTGGCGAGGCAGACGGGAAAGTGCATCTGGGAAGGGAACGAGATGTGGGTGCACCAAGACCTGGGTGTTGAATTGGCGCAGAGGGCCAGGTTTGATCGGGTCAAGCCTGCTCTCTTTAAGAAGAGGGTGAGGTTTTGGGTGATGTACCCGGCCCACGTCTGGGTGACTTTCCAGAAGTGTGAATATTATTTTGGCAAGCCAGAGGAGGTGATGAAGGTTATGAGGGACAATGGATTTGCAGAAGGAGGACATTGAACTTCGGAGGAGTTTGTGAGGATATTCTTTGTTCTCAGGAATCATTTCCCCTTGAAATGTTCCTTTGGTTTAGATGGCCAGGTTTGGAGGGCAGGCCCTCTGAGGGGGAAACATCAAGGGTGAGAGCTAATTTTTTGCTTTTTGGGAAGTGGGGACAGGGGAGGTGAGGATTGAAGGGGGAGGGTGTTTGGAGGCCTTGGGCTGGGGCCACCATACTAGCTGGGTGGGCTAGTTAAAGGGGTTTGGCAGGAGATAGAAGTGGGGGAGGGGGATGGGGTTGTTGTTTTGTTTGGGAGAGAGGGGGGAAGGGTTGCTGACAAGGGTGTGGTTGTGGTAGCGTGGCTGGAAAGGGAGTAATGATGTTGGACAACCGAGGGTGGACCGGGAGAATCGCGTGACACGGGCATGGAGCTTGCTCAAAAAGGGATATGGTTTATCAGCAGGGGAGGGGGGCAGGGAGCCCCCGACCAGGCTGGTCACGTGGAATGTGAGGGGGCTGAATGGGCACCTGAGGAGTCTGAAGGAGGGCATGGCCTTTTTGCAGGAGATGCATTTGAAGATAGGGGACTAGACAAGGTTGAGGAAGGGGTGGGTAGCGCTAGTGTTCTACTCGGGATAGGACATGAAGATGAGGCGAGTGACGGTGCTGGTGAATAAGCCGGTGGCTTTAGAGGTGGGGAGCAATGTGGCAGATCTGGGGGGAGGTTTATGATGGTGAGTAGTAAGCTGGAGGGGATGCCGGTGGTCCTAGTAAATGTTCATGCCCCAAATTGGAATGATGTAGACTTCATGAGCCGTGTGCTATGGAAGATTCTTGGCCTGAGGTTGATCATAGAGGGGGGATTTTAATAGGGTTATAGAGCCAAGCTAGAACTGGTTGAGGTCGGGGACAGGGTCGGCAGTGGTGAAGGAGCTGAAGGGGTTTATGGAGCGTATGGGGGGGGGGGGGGGGGCAGGGTGGGCCGTTGGCGGTTTGGGAGGCTAAAGGTGAAGGAATTTCCCATGTGCACCAGGTGTACTCCCGGATTGACTTTTTTTGTGGTGGACAGGGTGTTGTTGGCAGGGGTGGTCGTTTTGGAGTATTTGATGATCATGGTCTCCGACCACGCGTCTCACTTGGTGGATTTGTGGGTGGACCGGGGTAGGGTCAGTGCCCGCAGTGCAGGCTGCATGCGGGGTTGTTGCTGGATGAGGTGGTATGCGAGAGGGTGTATAAGAATCTATAATTTATGGGATCTTAACCTATCGAACTACGCCAAGTTTGGGGGAAGCTTAGTTGATGAATCAAGTCCTGGCGCAATACGACAAGTTGTAAGATTTGTAATATTTCTGGACTTTGCCAAGTTGTTCGACTCGTTGTATTATTCGACTGTGTATAGTTGAAGGAATTTATATCATCTCTGCTATTCGGTTATCAGTAGCACTTTGCAAATACTGGAACTCAGCAGAAATTTGCAGTATAAACTTCTCAGGTGCCAAAAAGAATTGTTTTATTTGTAGTCGCTTGATTACAATTTGGAAGTCATTTAAAAGGCAATTCGTAGACAATTCGAAGCTTTCAGAGAATTACAGACATTATCTTTCTTTGCTTAGGCAGACAGCTCGAAAGTAACTTTTAAAAGGTCAAAGTCTGGCAATGAAACATGAAGAGAGAGAGAAAGCTAATCTTCAGCTAAACTCAAACTCAAAGTCAAAAGTGGACTAACATCACTGACACAGACTGTTAGACTGACATAACCCCCAAAGACAAAAAACACTAAAAATGGCGGGCGGAAACTTTTCAGTTACACACTTTCATATCTGTCTTAAGTCATCTAATTACACCCCAATATAATCCTAATTGGTTTGGGTTAGACTCAAACACATTTGATTTGATGGCAAGCCGTCCATCTTCAATGTGCAACATCAGCTTTTTAATTGTTTCATGTCTACATGTTATGGAATGTGATATTTTGCTAATCTTTTAGCTGGCTTGGCTAATGTAACAATTGAGACTTCATATCGAGAATATATATATAATTCAATGCTCTTACAAACTGCATTGGACTCTTGCCACCTAGTTGCCATGGAACTCAGTCCTTGGTCTTGACAATTAGCACAAGCAGTGTCAAATTGTCTTGCAACTGTGCTGCTATAATCTTATAATGGAATTTTATGCTGTTTCATGTATCATATTGAAGTCCTGAATTTATGTGTGCTGAAATTCTCATTTTTAAAAATGAGTACTAAAAACAGCTATCTTTTACCTATACTAGTTGTATTTGAAATACCTGGCTTCTACAGTCGGCCCTTTGATAAATCGAAAAATTGAGATATATCAGGAAAGATTAAAATACATCATTAACGCGATAGGATAGGTAAAAGCGCAAAGAATCATTGCAGTTTTAAACAATAAAATTGACACTTAAAATACAACAGGCATTTCAAAATAATTATTATAATTAATAAATTAATCAAATTTGATCCTACTGATTCAGTATTAATAAATTATACAATGTTAATAATACAGTCAAAATAATTATTAAAATTAATGAATTAATCAAATTTGATCCTACTGATTCGGTATTAATAAATTATACAATATGTTAATAATAGTCAAATAGTTGATTGATCAGTAATATTTCAATAATAGTATTTCAGCTCAAGTTCATCAATTACGGGTACCGTTGGGTTAGTTTGAATCATTCTGATAGTTGGTCCCCTGCGTTTAGCGAATAGTTTTTTATGCACTTAGCACATTGGTATGTTATGTAAATGGTGAATACAGCTACACAGGTGAATGAGATTATTCTTATTGTGGACATTCCAGTGTGTCCAAGCCACCCACAAATTTTATCCCAGAGAGAGATAAATTGGGGTGGATCAATTTTTTGATTTCGTTTTGGATATGTAATGCCAAATCTTTAACTTCTTTCGAGTTATCGGGAATGAAAGTGCAACAATCTGCACCAATCAGGGCGCAGGTGCCACCTTTTTCAGCTAGCACATAGTCAAGTACCATTCGATTTTGTAATACCACGGTTCTAATTGCTCGCATTTCGTCAGAAATTTTATCTAGGGCAGTGGCGGTGTAATCGGCTACGTTTTGTATGATGGTTGTTATTTTATTCAATTTATTCTCCATCCTCATTTCCTGATAGAAAGGAATCATCCTATCAGAAATTGCATCTTTTAAGAAAATGGAACGTTTATTCCTTTGAGCAACTGCTTCTGAAGCATAAGGAAGATTAATCACATGACGAATGGTCGGTACAATGTATCCTAAATAGCAAGATCCTGACCAGGATGTTGGGAGCCAGGGATATGCTTTATTACTACAAATAAAATAAGTTCCATTATAAGCAGAATATAAGTAAATATTTTCTAAGAACCATCGGTCTTCGAATGTTTTATTATTTTTGAGATTAGGTATACCTGTTATCTTTGAGGACCGCAGAACTCGTTGTAAGAGATCGTTTGTACATTTATAAGCTGTGTTAACATCTACATAATTAGTACAAATACTATTACCCATTTGTATCCCTTTAGGGTTCTTACTCATGAAGCAAAATCCGTTTTGTTTACTATTAGTTGGGAGGTTAAGATGTTGAGGTTTTTGGTTAGGGTTATATTTAAGTTGGTGCCATCCTAAAAAGGTATTTAGTGGATAACCTGCAGATTTCCATAGTTTAATATATTTTTGGATGCGAATCTGGAACCTTCCTTTTTCACATGAATATGCTCCAGAACGGATCACCACAGAGTGAGGGACACTTTGATAGATGTACCATTCTGCCGTTTCTGAAGCATTAAAGGGAATAGTTAGAAAGGGAATACCCTCCCCTGAGTTAGTAGGGGTTGCAATGCATACCCAACAATTGGAAATATTAAAGTTTTTAGCATATATCGTAGATGTGTAAAGGAATGTGTTCTTATTCAGTTCTGGTACAACGTTCACAAAGCCAATCATATAACTGAAAATTAAAATTGCGGCAAACATTTTACTTGTATGCGCGCTTCACGTGTGATGCGTGAATCCAACTATTCTTTCCTTTTAACTTCACAGCGGATTGGGTGGTGAGAAGGATTACGAAAGGACTTTGATCCTAAGGGTTCCTTTTGCAGCTTTTTAATGTACACTTCTTCACCAGGCACCAGGTCGTGCCCACCTTCTGGAGGATCTCCCCACGCAGCTAACACCTGTTGAGAAGCAGAGCTAACAGCATTTGTTAGATCCTGACAGTAAGACAACAAAGCATCACTCATTAAATGACAGTCTGCTTTCCGCAAGTCAATAGTTCCTGGCAGAGACATTGGTCTGCCTGTGATGATTTCAAATGGACTCAGGCCTGTTGTTCTGTTTGGTGTAGCTCTAATACTACATAACTCTATTGGCAAAGCGTGGACCCAATTCATGCCTTCCTGGCTGTATTTAGACAGTCTTTCTTTCAAAGTTCGATTCATACGTTCCACTTGTCCTGATGATTGTGGATGATAAGGACAGTGTAAATTCCAGTTAATGTTTAGTAGTTTACAGACTTCCTTACAAACAGCACCTGTGAAGTGGGATCCATTGTCTGAGTCAATGATAGCTGGAACTCCCCATCTAGGGATAAAGTCTTTGCATAGCACTTTGGCTGTATGGGCAGCTGTCCCTCTTCTAGCTGGAGCAGCTTCCACCCATCTGGAGAATTTATCCACTATTACAAGGACGTCATTGTACTTTTGACATTTAGGAAGGCTGATGTAATCTACCTGTATATCCTGGAATGGACCTGCAGGAGCAGGAGCTCTTAATTGAGGCATTGATGTTATGGGTCCCAAGCTATTCTTTTGACAGGTTACACAGCGGTTTGCTACCAATTGTGCATGTTTTTTGAATCCTTTACCACACCAACTTCTATGGAATCGATCCATCATTTGTTGAGGTGATATGTGTCCCCATGAATGAATTTGTTGAGCTAAAAAAGGCATTAGTGATTGTGGTTTACAAGTTTGAACTTCTCTCCAAATGTCATCATCATCACCTGGTTGAATACCTGATTCTAACCATGTCCATTTTTCTTCCTTTGAGCAATCATTCTGCATTTCACGTAAATCATGTAATAATGTAGTTACTCCCAATTTGTAAATGTGACTGGATTCCTGATGCCACTGAGAGGCACAAAGGGAGGCAGCTTCCCTTGCTGCTTGGTCCGCAAGAGCATTTCCTCTTGCTTCCATAGAGTCCCCATGAGTATGGGCTTTGCATTTTAGAACTGATACTTCTTTTGGTAAGACCATAGCTTCTAGAAGATTTTGTACTTCCTGTCCATTTCGAATAGGTGTACCTGCCGTTGTGAAAAATCCTCTTTTTCTCCACAGATGGCCAAAATCATGTGCTACTCTAAAACCATATCTGGAGTCAGTATAGATGTTAGCAGTTTTATCTCTTGCCACATGACATGCTTCTGTTAGTGCCTTTAATTCGGCCTGCTGAGCTGATGTACCTGGGGGCAAGCTTCCTTCAGCTAATACTTCGTATGGGCTTGTTACTGCCCACCCAGCTTTTCTGATACCCTTGTCAATAAAAGAGGAACCATCAGTGAATAGGATTAAATCTGGGTTCTGTAGTGGCTCTTCTTCTACTAAGTGTACTTCTTCCATTTCCTCTATTATTTTCACACAGTCATGCCCTTCTCCCTCCCCTCCCTTTTGTTCCTCGGGAAGCGGGAGCAAGGATGATGGGTTTATAGGACTAGCTTTGTGAAAATATAGGTTGGGAGCTTCCAGTACTGCTGTCCATCTAGTCCATCTAGCTGATGTAACTTGTGACACTCTGTTCATGGATAGTAGAGAATGGACTGAGTGTGGACATTTAATTATTAATTTTTGGTCTGGAACAAGGCCTGATGTTATCATTACAGCTTGACATGTGGCTTCCATGGCTCGTAAACAACTGTCAAATGCCAGTGCCACATTGTCAAGTTTAAGGGAATAGTACCCAACTGGTCTTAACTGATCACCATGTTCTTGAGCTAGAACTGCAGTCATGTAACCATCTCTTTCATGAACAAACATGGTAAAAGGTTTTCCGTTGTTTGGAATACCTAAGGCTGGTGCCGAACACAAGACCCTTTTCAAATTCAGAAATGATTGTTTTTGTTCTGAATTGAGTTTAACTTGATCTCTTGATTTTCTGTTTCCTTTTAAAAGATCATTTAATGGCTGGCATAACTGAGTATAAGAATCAATCCAATTTCTGTTAAAATTAGAGTCCCAAGAAAGATCTGACTTCCTGTACAGTTAAGGGTTCTTTAGCTGCTTTGATGGCAACTGTTCTGTTCTGAGTAAGTTCCCTTTTGCCTTTGGAAATTTTCTAACCCAAGTAAACATCTTTCTGGGCAATTTGTGCTTTGTGAAAGCTAGCTTTGTGACTGTTAGTACTGAGGTGGTTCAAGACCACCCGTAAGTCTTTGTCATGATCATCTTTATTGATGGAGGTTATCAGAACATCATCTTCATATTGGATAATGGTGGAAGGCCGAACAGGCAGTTGCCTGAGATGATTCTGTAAAGCCATGTGGTAAACAGTTGGGCTATTGTGATACTGTTGTTGATTAACTGTAAAAGCAAACCATGGTTGTAGTTGCTTAGCCAGTGTTGCTGACCAGAAGCCAAACTGGGTGTGTCTTGTTGGTACGTGTTACATGGTTGACCACGAGGTGGAGATGTATTATAGTGAACATTGTCTACTTCATTATCATCTCTCGAATCCATCCGTTGTTTTTGATAGCATTTTGCCATCCAGTGTCCTACTCTACCACAGAAAAGACATTGTGGTATTTTCTTACATGATTTTAATGGAGCAAGGGTACATGTTTGCTCTGGCGCTGGTGGTGAAATTGTAGTTACTGCTGATATTCCTGCAGGTGCTGCGACAGCCACCGCTGGAGCAGCAGGTAACATGGGCTGGATTTGAACACTATCTTCGTCTGATTCATCTGACAAAGTAACTGATTTATTCGTGACATTTGTTCTTGGCTGTGCAATTGCCGATTGTGCCACTAGGTGGGGTGCTTGGGCTGCTTTCTGAGTTTGTGCTGTTTGTTCAAATTTCTGCACAGAAATTTTGCAGTGTTCAGCTAAAACACATCTTTCTTCGATTAACTTGCAATTTTCAAGTTGAATTCGCTCAGTTTTTAATTGCAATTGTCGGTATTTTGACTCCACTTCAAAGACTTGATTTTGGAATTCTGTTATTTGAAAAGATAACTGCTGGAGTTCAGAGGTTTTGTTTTGCAAATCTGTTTTAATTTCATCATAATGCTCAAGTTTGGATTTTGCAACTCGCAATTCTGTTTTAATTTCATCATAATACTCAAGTTTGGATTTTGCATCTTGCAATTCTTCAACAACTGCAATTAGTTGCTTTTTAGTGGACCTATACTCATCATCACTTCGCTCAGTATTGAATTGCAACTATTGGTATTTTGACTCCACTTTAAAAACTTGGATTTGAAATTGCTGGAGTTCAGAGGTTTTGTTTTGCAAATCTGTTCTAATTTCATCATAATGCTCAAGTTTGGATTTTGCAACTTGCAAATCTGTTTTAATTTAATCATAATGCTCAAATTTGGATTTTGCATCTTGCAATTCTTCAACAATTGCAATTAGTTGCTTATTAGTAGACCTATACTCATGATCAAATTTAATTTTTGCAATTGTCTCTTGATGTTTTTGGAGCTGTGCCATTACTGCAAAAGACCATTTATACGCCTTCCACCGTTTAACCGTGTGGTTTTACCCCATGCCTTCTTGATATTATCAAGGGACCACTGTCCTTTGGGGATATCATATTTTGATTCAATTTTTGTAGCAACTTCAGACAGTCCAAATTGTCGACGAATGAAAGATCTAAAATCCCCCAACATATCTTCAACAGAAACATCTGGTATTCCAGTACTCCCCTTGGATGTAGTGGGGAGTAATTTCCTGTCTGCTAAAGGCTCTGAATCTACACTTTGATTTGGATCAGCCATAACTTTTCTTGATCGCTGACTGCCGTTTTATTTTAGTTACTGCAGTGACTAATCTTCCAGTCACGTCTGATAGTCTGAACGACTGGCACTTGATTTATTTAACACAGTCTATAAAAAATGTTCTTTTCAAGGGTCGAAATACTGATTGATGCGGCTTTAAGACTTTTAATGGGTGAAAAAGATATTTCTTACCCTAGTCTAGCCGTGGGTTCCGGCTGTCTTCTGGCCCTCCTCCGATTATCTCCGAAGCTTCCCGAAGGTTCCCGACCTCCTCCGATTATCTTCGAAGCTTTCCGTCGTCACCTGGGCCTCCGAAGGTCGTCCTCAGTACTCCCCCCTTCTGCCTGACTACGCCAATTATAGGAATCTTTAATTTATGGGATCTTAACCTGTCGAACTACACCAAGTTTGGGAGAAGCTTAGTTGATGAATCAATTCCTGGCGCAAAACGACAAGTTGTAAGATTTGTACTATTTGTAGACTATGTCAAGTTGTTCGATTCCTTATATTATTCGACTGTGTATAGTTGAAGGAATTTATATCATCTCTGCTATTCGGTTATCAGTAGCACTTTGCGAATACTGGAACTCTGCAGAAAAAATAATTGTTTTATTTGTAGTCGCTTGATTACAATTTGAAAGTCATTTAAAAGGCAATTCGTAGACAATTCGAAGCTTTCAGAGAATTACAGACATTATCTTTCTTTGCTTAGGCAGACAGCTCGAAAGTAACTTTTAAAAGGTCAAAGTCTGGCAATGAAACATGAAGAGAGAGAGAAAGCTAATCTTCAGCTAAACTCAAACTCAAAGTCAAAAGTGGACTAACATCACTGACACAGACTGTTAGACTGACATAACCCCCAAAGACAAAAAACACCAAAAATGGCGGGCGGAAACTTTTCAGTTACACACTTTCATATCTGTCTTAAGTCATCTAATTACACCCCAATATAATCCTACTTGGTTTGGGTTAGACTCAAACACATTTGATTTGATTGCAAGCCGTCCATCTTCAATGTGCAACATCAGCTTTTTAATTGTATCATGTCTACATGGTATGGAATGTGATATTTTGCTAATCTTTTAGCTGGCTTGGCTAATGTAACAATTGAGATTTCATATCGAGAATATATATATAATTCAATGCTCTTACAAACTGCATTGGACTCTTGCCACCTAGTTGCCATGGAACTCAGTCCTTGGTCTTGACAATTAGCACAAGCAGTGTCAAATTGTCTTGCAACTGTGCTGCTATAATCTTATAATGGAATTTTATGCTGTTTCATGTATCATATTGAAGTCCTGAATTTATGTGTGCTGAAATTCTAATTTTTAAAAATGAGTACTAAAAACAGCTATCTTTTACCTATACTAGTTGTATTTGAAATACCTGGCTTCTACAGGGTGAGGGCTGCCATTTGGGGGTATGTGGAGCTCAATGACATGGGGAAGGTTACGGCCGCCATGCTATGGGAGGCACTCAAGGTGATGGTTCGGGGGAGTTTATTTCAATTCGAGAAAATAGGGAGGCGGAATGGGCAGAGATGGCAAGGCTGGTAGAAGAGATTCTGTGGGTGGACAGAAGGTATTTGGAGACCCTGAAGACAGGGATGTCGATGGAGAGGCATGGACTCCAGATGGAGTTCGGATTACTGTCCACGGGGAAGGCGGTTGGGCAGCTACAGAGGGCCCTATATATGAGAATGGTGAGAAGGCGAATAGGATGGCCAACATGAGGAAGCCCACGTGGCGAGGGAGATTGGCAGAATAAAGGACGAGATGGGAAGGGTGGTGTTGGTTGGGGGGGTGAATGGGGCGTTTGAGGATTTTTACAGGAGATTGTATGAGTTGGAGATTCCGGACGGGGAGCGCAATGGAATGCAGGAGTTCCAGGTAGGGCTGGAGTTTCCCAAGGTGAATGAGGAGTTGATACAGGGATTGGGGGCCCTAATCGGACTGAGGGAGGTGATGGGGTTTATGGGGGCGAAGGAAGCAAGGAACGCCTCCCGGTGGGTTCCCGGGTGGAGTTTTATAAAATGTTTGGGGGGGACCTGGGGCCACTGCTGGTGGAGACATACAATGAGGCGAGGGAGAGGGGGGTGAACTCCCCCCTACACTATTGCAGGCATCCACCTCTCTGATATTGAAAAAGGACAAGGATCCGGAGCAGTGTGTGTCGTACTGTCTTGAGATCACTATTGAATGTAGACACCAAGTTGCTGGCGAAGGTGTTGGCTTCGCGAATTGTGGGCACATAGTGGGTTTGTGAAAGGGAGACAGTTGTCATCGAATGTGAGGAGGCTGCTCAATGTAATTATGCCCGGAGGGGCAGGAGGTGGTGGTGGCAGTGGCTAAGTATGCGGTGAGGGCTCTCGACTGGTGGAGTGGGAATATTTGTGGGGGGCGCTGGGGAGGGTTTCGGGTTTGGACAGGGTGTGTACTGGGGCCAGTTGCTGTACAAGGCACCGGTCGCAAGTGTGTAGCCGAACCGGGTGAGGTTGGGTTGTTTCGAGCTGCATCACGGGACGATGCAGGTGTGCCCACTCTCCTCGTTGCTCTTTTCCTTGGCTATAGAGGCAATGGCGCTTAGAGCGTCGAGGGATTGGAACTGGATTGTACGGGGGAGGGGTGGGGGGGCGTCGAGCACAGGGTTTCACTGTACCCGGAAGACCTGTTGTTATATATTTTGGATCCATTGGGGGATTTTGGAGGACTTTGGCCGGTTCTCCGAGTATAAGTTGCGTAGTGGGAAAGATCGAAGTGTTCCTGTTTGAGGCCAGAGGGCAGGAGAAGAGGTTAGGAGAGTCGCCGTTCAAGTTAATGGGGCAAATTTTAGATACCTGGGCACTCAGGTGACGCGGGGTTGGGCACAGCTGCACAAGTTAAATTTGACACGGCTGGTGGAGCAGATGAAGGGAGACTTCAAGAGGTGGGATGTGCTGTTGCTGGCGGGTCGGGTGCAGACAGTTAAGATGACGGTGCTGCCAAGGTTCCTGTTTGTATTTCAGAACTTCCCGATCTTTATCCCGAAGTTGTTCTTTAATAAGATTAACGCGCTGAGCTTTGGGTTTGTATGGGCGGGGAAGACGCCAGGGTGAAAAGGTTTTTTTGGGAGCGGGGGCGAGGGGGGTGGGGTGGTGGGGCTGGTGTTGCCGAACTCAATGAACAACTACTGGGCGGCAGACATCGCCATGGTTAGGAAGCCAGTAATGGGGGAGAGCTCGGAATGCAGGGGGGGGGGGGGGGGGGGGGGGGAGATGGAGGCGGCTTCTTGTAGGGGAACGAGCTTAAAGGCATTGTTAACAGCGCTTCTGCCATTCTTGTCGTCTAGACACTCCATGAGCCCAGTGACGGTATCAAGCTTTGTGGGTGGGGGGCAGTGGAGCTAGCATTTGGGACTTGAGGGTGTCTCAGTGTGGGCACTGATCTGTGATAATCTTAGGTTTGCATTGGGGGTGGGGGGGGGGGTGGGGGCTGCTATGTCTTGGTCTTTGCCTTCCTGAAGACCTGGAGACGGGTCTTACTGTTGCTAATTGGCTGTTTGACTTTTAATTTGGCTCTGTTTAATTACGTTTGTTCAAGAGTCACTGCTTAACAACTTCCTTACCTTGCAGGTCAGCTGTTCGGGAGAGAGAGGGAGCCAGGACCTTGGAAACAGCGCGGGAGTTTCAAAAAGCGCGGGAGCTGCGAGGCAGAGGGGACAGTTTAAAAGGGCGCGCTGTGGGTGAGGTAAGTACTGCTTAACAACTTCCTTACCTTGCAGGTCAGCTGTTCGGGAGAGAGAGGGAGCCAGGACCTTGGAAACAGCGCGGGAGTTTCAAAAAGCGCGGGAGCTGCGAGGCAGAGGGGACAGTTTAAAAGGGCGCGCTGTGGGTGAGGTAAGTACTGCTTAACAACTTCCTTACCTTGCAGGTCAGCTGTTCGGGAGAGAGAGGGAGCCAGGACCTTGGAAACAGCGCGGGAGTTTCAAAAAGCGCGGGAGCTGCGAGGCAGAGGGGACAGTTTAAAAGGGCGCGCTGTGGGTGAGGTAAGTACTGCTTAACAACTTCCTTACCTTGAAGGTCAGCTGTTCGGGAGAGAGAGGGAGCCAGGACCTTGGAAACAGCGTGGGAGTTTCAAAAAGCGCGGGAGCTGCGAGGCAGAGGGGACAGTTTAAAAGGGCGCGCTGTGGGTGAGGTAAGTACTGCTTAACAACTTCCTTACCTTGCAGGTCAGCTGTTCGAGAGAGAGAGAGGGAGCCAGGACCTTGGAAACAGCGCGGGAGTTTCAAAAAGCGCGGGAGCTGCGAGGCAGAGGGGACAGTTTAAAAGGGCGCGCTGTGGGTGAGGTAAGTACTGCTTAACAACTTCCTTACCTTGCAGGTCAGCTGTTCGGGAGAGAGAGGGAGCCAGGACCTTGGAAACAGCGCGGGAGTTTCAAAAAGCGCGGGAGCTGCGAGGCAGAGGGGACAGTTTAAAAGGGCGCGCTGTGGGTGAGGTAAGTACTGCTTAACAACTTCCTTACCTTGCAGGTCAGCTGTTCGGGAGAGAGAGGGAGCCAGGACCTTGGAAACAGCGCGGGAGTTTCAAAAAGCGCGGGAGCTGCGAGGCAGAGGGGACAGTTTAAAAGGGCGCGCTGTGGGTGAGGTAAGTACTGCTTAACAACTTCCTTACCTTGCAGGTCAGCTGTTCGGGAGAGAGAGGGAGCCAGGACCTTGGAAACAGCGTGGGAGTTTCAAAAAGCGCGGGAGCTGCGAGGCAGAGGGGACAGTTTAAAAGGGCGCGCTGTGGGTGAGGTAAGTACTGCTTAACAACTTCCTTACCTTGCATGTCAGCTGTTCGGGAGAGAGAGGGAGCCAGGACCTTGGAAACAGCGCGGGAGTTTCAAAAAGCGCGGGAGCTGCGAGGCAGAGGGGACAGTTTAAAAGGGCGCGCTGTGGGTGAGGTAAGTACTGCTTAACAACTTCCTTACCTTGCAGGTCAGCTGTTCGGGAGAGAGAGGGAGCCAGGACCTTGGAAACAGCGCGGGAGTTTCAAAAAGCGCGGGAGCTGCGAGGCAGAGGGGACAGTTTAAAAGGGCGCGCTGTGGGTGAGGTAGGTACTGCTTAACAACTTCCTTACCTTGCAGGTCAGCTGTTCGGGAGAGAGAGGGAGCCAGGACCTTGGAAACAGCGTGGGAGTTTCAAAAAGCGCGGGAGCTGCGAGGCAGAGGGGACAGTTTAAAAGGGCGCGCTGTGGGTGAGGTAAGTACTGCTTAACAACTTCCTTACCTTGCAGGTCAGCTGTTCGGGAGAGAGAGGGAGCCAGGACCTTGGAAACAGCGCGGGAGTTTCAAAAAGCGCGGGAGCTGCGAGGCAGAGGGGACAGTTTAAAAGGGCGCGCTGTGGGTGAGGTAAGTACTGCTTAACAACTTCCTTACCTTGCAGGTCAGCTGTTCGGGAGAGAGAGGGAGCCAGGACCTTGGAAACAGCGCGGGAGTTTCAAAAAGCGCGGGAGCTGCGAGGCAGAGGGGACAGTTTAAAAGGGTGCGCTGTGGGTGAGGTAAGTACTGCTTAACAACTTCCTTACCTTGCAGGTCAGCTGTTCGGGAGAGAGAGGGAGCCAGGACCTTGGAAACAGCGCGGGAGTTTCAAAAAGCGCGGGAGCTGCGAGGCAGAGGGGACAGTTTAAAAGGGCGCGCTGTGGGTGAGGTAAGTACTGCTTAACAACTTCCTTACCTTGCAGGTCAGCTGTTCGGGAGAGAGAGGGAGCCAGGACCTTGGAAACAGCGTGGGAGTTTCAAAAAGCGCGGGAGCTGCGAGGCAGAGGGGACAGTTTAAAAGGGCGCGCTGTGGGTGAGGTAAGTACTGCTTAACAACTTCCTTACCTTGCAGGTCAGCTGTTCGGGAGAGAGAGGGAGCCAGGACCTTGGAAACAGCGCGGGAGTTTCAAAAAGCGCGGGAGCTGCGAGGCAGAGGGGACAGTTTAAAAGGGCGTGCTGTGGGTGAGGTAAGTACTGCTTAACAACTTCCTTACCTTGCAGGTCAGCTGTTCGGGAGAGAGAGGGAGCCAGGACCTTGGAAACAGCGCGGGAGTTTCAAAAAGCGCGGGAGCTGCGAGGCAGAGGGGACAGTTTAAAAGGGCGCGCTGTGGGTGAGGTAAGTACTGCTTAACAACTTCCTTACCTTGCAGGTCAGCTGTTTGGGAGAGAGATCAGTTTTGGGAGCAGGCCTATTGGCTGACTGTGAATCAGGAAGGATACAAAGGGTGTGGCTGAAGTGCCTATAGAAACAGAGTGCTGAAGGCAAACAGGGTGTATCTGAGTTTGGGTAAGGCTGAGTTCGGTTAAGAGGTGAGTGACAAAAAAAAAAAAAAAATCAAGTTAATTAAGTAAAGTAATTAACTAGTTAAGGGAATTTGGTGCTCACCTGAAGGAGGTGCAGAGAAGCAGACCTGTGAGGGAGTCTCTGGAGCAATTACATCACAGCCAGCAGGTAAGTGTTTGGCTTGTAACTGGTAAGTGATTTCTCTCTCTTTGACTTTCTCCTAGCTGTGTAGTGTAGTTCAAATTTAACTTCAGGTTTAAGTCATGGCAGGAGAGCTCAGACCCGTGTCATGCTCCTCTTGTGAGATGTGGCAAGTCAGGGACCCTTCTGGTGTCCCTGACTCCTTCATCTGCAAGAAGTGTGTCCAACTGCAGCTCCTGTTAGACCGCTTGACGGCTCTGGAGCTGCGGATGGACTCACTTTGGAGCATCCGCGATGCTGAGGAAGTTGTGGAAAGCACATTCAGTGAGTTGGTCACACCGCAGATTAAAATTACTGAGGCAGATAGGGAAAGGGTGACCAACAGACAGAGGAAGAGTAGGAAGGCAGTGCAGGGATCCCCTGCGGTCATTTCCCTCCAAAACCGATTTACCGTTTTGGAAACTGTTGGGGGAGATGGCTCACCAGGGGAAGGTGGCAGCAGCCAGGTTCATGGCACCGTGGCTGGCTCTGCTGCACAGAAGGGCGGGAAAAAGAGTGGCAGAGCTATAGTGATAGGGGATTCAATCGTAAGGGGAATAGACAGGCGTTTCTGCGGACGCAAACGAGAATCCAGGTTGGTATATTGCCTCCCTGGTGCAAGGGTCAAGGATGTCTCGGAGCGGCTGCAGGGCATTCTGGAGGGGGAGGGTGAACAGCCAGCTGTCGTGGTGCATATAGGCACCAACGATATAGGTAAAAAACGGGATGAGGTCCTACAAGCTGAATTTAGGGAGTTAGGAGTTAAACTAAAAAGTAGGACCTCAAAGGTAGTAATCTCAGGATTGCTACCAGTGCCACGTGATAGTCAGAGTAGGAATGACAGGATAGCTAGGATGAATACGTGGCTTGAGAGATGGTGCAAGAGGGAGGGTTTCAAATTCCTGGGACATTGGGACCGATTCTGGGGGAGGTGGGACCTGTACAAATCGGACGGTCTGCATCTGGGTGGGACCGGAACCAATGTTCTCGGGGGGGTGTTTGCTAGTGCAGTTGGGGAGGGTTTAAACTAATGTGCCAGGGGGATGGGAACCGATGTAGGAAGTCAGTGGGGACAGAAACAAAAGGCAGGAAGGGAGAGTGTGTAAAGCATGACCAGAGAAAGCAGGGCAGAGAGCAAGGAAGGTCTACATTAAACTGCATTTATTTCAATGCAAGGGACCTGACGGGCAAAGCGGATGAACTCAGGGCATGGACGGGCACATGGGACTGGGATATTATAGCTATGACTGAAACATGGCTAAGGGAGGGGCAGGACTGGCAGCTCAATGTTCCGGGGTACAGATGCTATAGAAAGGATAGAACAGGAGGTAAGAGAGGAGGGGGAGTGGCGTTTTTGATTAGGGAGAACATCACGGCAGTACTTAGAGGGGATATATCCGAGGGTTCGCCCACTGAGTCTATATGGGTGGAACTGAAAAATAAGAAGGGAGAGATCACCTTGGTAGGACTGTACTACAGGCCCCCAAATAGTCAGCGGGAAATTGAGGAGCAAATATGTAAGGAGATTACAGATAGCTGCAAGAATAATAGGGTGGTAGTAGTAGGGGACTTTAACTTTCCCAACATTGACTGGGACAGCCATAGCATTAGGGGCTTGGATGGAGGGAAATTTGTTGAGTGTATTCAGGAGGAATTTCTCATTCAGTATGTGGATGGACCGACTAGAGAGGGGGCAAAACTTGACCTCGTCTTGGGAAATAAGGAAGGGCAAGTGATAGAAGTGCTAGTGAGGGATCACTTTGGGACAAGTGACCATAATTCCATTAGTTTTAAGATAGCTATGGAGAATGATAGGTCTGGCCCAAGAGTTAAAATTCTTAATTGGGGCAAGGCCAATTTTGATGGTATCAGACAGGAACTTGCAGAGGTAGATTGGGGGAGACTATTGGCAGACAAAGGGACGGCTGGTAAATGGGAGGCTTTTAAAAATGTGTTAACCAGGGTGCAGGGTAAGCACATTCCCTTTAGAGTGAAGGGCAAGGCTGGTAGAAGTAGGGAACCCTGGATGACTCGAGATATTGAGACTCTGGTCAAAAAGAAGAAGGAGGCATATGGCGTACATAAGCAACTGGGATCAAGTAGATCCCTTGAAGAGTATAGAGATTGTCGAAATAGAGTTAAGAGGGAAATCAGGAGGGCAAAAAGGGGACATGAAATTGCTTTGGCAAATAATGCAAGGGAGAATCCAAAGAGATTCTACAGATGCATAAAGGGGAAAAGAGTAACTAGGGACAGAGTAGGGCCTCTTAAGGATCAACAAGGGCATCTATGTGCAGAGCCACAAGAGTTGGGTGAGATCCTGAATGAATATTTCTCATCGGTATTCACGGTGGAGAAAGGCATGGATGTTAGGAAACTAAGGGAAATAAATAGTGATGTCTTGAGAAGTGTGCATATTACAGAGGAGGAGGTGCTGGAAGTCTTAAAGCGCATCAAGGTAGATAAATCCCCGGGACCTGATGAAATGTATCCCAGGATGTTGTGGGAGGCTAGGGAGGAAATTGCGGGTCCCCTAACCGAGATATTTGAATCATCTGCAGCCACAGGTGAGGTGCCTGAAGATTGGAGAGTGGCGAATGTTGTGCCCTTGTTTAAGAAGGGCAGCAGGGAAAAGCCTGGGAACTACAGACCGGTGAGCCTAACGTCTGTAGTAGGTAAGTTGCTAGAAGGTATTCTGAGAGACAGGATCTACAAGCATTTAGAGAGGCAAGGACTGATTCGGGGCAGTCAGCATGGCTTTGTGCGTGGAAAATCATGTCTCACAAATTTGATTGAGTTTTTTGAGGGAGTGACCAAGAAGGTAGATGAGGGTAGTGCAGTAGACGTTGTCTACATGGACTTTAGCAAAGCCTTTGACAAGGTACCGCATGGTAGGTTGTTGCAGAAGGTTAAAGCTCACGGGATCCAGGGTGAGGTTGCCAATTGGATTCAAAATTGGCTGGACGACAGAAGGCAGAGGGTGGTGGTAGAGGGTTGTTTTTCAAACTGGAGGCCTGTGACCAGTGGTGTGCCTCAGGGATCGGTGCTGGGTCCACTGTTATTTGTGATTTATATTAATGATTTGGATGAGAATTTAGGAGGCATGGTTAGTAAGTTTGCAGATGACACCAAGATTGGTGGCATAGTGGATAGTGAAGAAGGTTATCTAGGATTGCAACGGGATCTTGATCAATTAGGCCAGTGGGCCGACGAATGGCAGATGGAGTTTAATTTAGATAAATGTGAGGTGATGCATTTTGGCAGATCGAATCAGGCCAGGACCTACTCAGTTAATGGTATGGCGTTGGGGAGAGTTATAGAACAAAGAGATCTAGGAGTACAGGTTCATAGCTCCTTGAAGGTGGAGTCGCAGGTGGACAGGGTGGTGAAGAAGGCATTCGGCATGCTTGGTTTCATTGGTCAGAACATTGAATATAGGAGTTGGGACGTCTTGTTGAAGTTGTACAAGACATTGGTACGGCCACACTTGGAATACTGTGTGCAGTTCTGGTCACCCTATTATAGAAAGGATATTATTAAACTAGAAAGAGTGCAGAAAAGATTTACTAGGATGTTGCCGGGACTTGATGGTTTGAGTTATAAGGAGAGGCTGGATAGACTGGGACTTTTTTCCCTGGAGCGTAGGAGGCTTAGGGGTGATCTTATAGAGGTCTATAAAATAATGAGGGGCATAGATAAGGTAGATAGTCAACATCTTTTCCCAAAGGTAGGGGAGTCTAAAACTAGAGGGCATAGGTTTAAGGTGAGAGGGGAGAGATTCAGAAGGGCCCAGAGGGGCAATTTCTTCACTCAGAGGGTAGTGAGTGTCTGGAATGGGCTGCCAGAGGCAGTAGTAGAAGCGGGTACAATTGTGTCTTTTAAAAAGCATTTAGATGGTTACATGGGTAAGATGGGTATAGAGGGTTATGGGCCAAGTGCGGGCAACTGGGACTAGCTTAATGGTAAAAAACTGGGCGGCATGGACTGGTTGGGCCGAAGGGCCTGTTTCCATGCTGTAAACTTCTATGATTCTAAGAGTCACCAGGTATCTTTCGACACCGCCACAAATTTCAGAACCGAATACTGATCAAAGACTCGATACACCAATTAATAAGTTGAAAAGCAATGCTCATTTATTTACACACAGTCAAATCTACTCATGCATAAACTCTACAAACTGAACTACCACTATTACTAAAGCCTAAACTCAGCTTCGGGTGCCCACTCAGTCAGAGGAACAATGGCCATTGCTCGGTTCTGAGGCTGCTGGGTTGAGCTGTTTACATGATAGCAACCAGGAGCGTCTATCTCGTAGCGTGCGTTGGGTTGGAACTTACTTGGTCTGGTGTAGCTGCGAGGCTGGTCTCTCTCTTCGCTGAGAGCCAAAGCCAAGGAAGAAAGATTCTCCCTTGGGGAATACCTTTTATACTAAAAAGGGCTTCGCGCGCTTTTGGGCGGGCCTTGAACTTGGCCTCAATTAATTGGGCCTTTCCCAATCATTCGTATCGATCTTCCTCCAATAGAGGGGTGGTTCCCTGATTGCTGGGCGTGTCCTAGGTGACCGTTGGTCTGCTTTGTTTTTAGTCTCTTCTGGCACCGGGGTGTCTGCCTTACCATTGTGTATCTAAATGTTTCCCTTTTGTCCCCGGAGATGGCTCATTAGTATGTAGATTGCTTAGCAGTTTCTGTCCTGTCTGAGAACTTAAGGTTCTAATCAACAGACAGACCTTGCACCTGCCTGTTTCTTAGCATTGTCCAATTTTCCCTGCATTCTTTGCAAGTGTCCATTTTGTAACACGGGACGTGGCCATCCCAGATGGCAACACACCCTCCTTGTAATCCTCAAAGCGAAGTATGAAGGACTACTACGTCATCTTCATCCTCTGACCAACCGGGGCACCCAATACTTAGGCTCTACACTGTCCTATCCTATGCAACACAATTTTACCTAAACCAGTTGAAATACATTCATTATCATAAAACTCTACGGGGCGCTATGACATTAATACATGCATTACAGAAAAATAAAAAAACTGGAACCTCTAACTATTCTCAATAAACTATCATAGAACATAGAACATTACAGCGCAGTACAGGCCCTTCGGCCCTCGATGTTGCGCCGACCTGTGAAACCACTCTAAAGCCCATCTACACTATGCCCTTATTGTCCATATGTCTATCCAATTACCTTAGTGTTGGCGAGTCCACTATTGTTGCAGGCAGGGCATTCCACGCCCTTACTACTCTCTGAGTAAAGAACCTACCTCTGACATCTGTCTTATATCTATCGCCCCTCAATGTAAAGGTATGTCCTCTCGTGCTAGACATCACCATCCGAGAAAAAAGGATCTCACTGTCCACCCTATCCAATCCTCTGATAATCTTGTATGCCTCAATTAAGTCACCTCTTAACCTTCTTCTCTCTAATGAAAACAGCCTCAAGTCCTCATAAGATCTTCCCTCCATACCAGGCAACATTCTGGTAAATCTCCTCTGCACCCTTTCCAATGCTTCCACATCCTTCCTATAATGCGGCGACCAGAATTGCACGCAATACCCCAAATGCAGCCGCACCAGACTTTTGTATAGCTGCAACATGACCGCATGGCTCCTAAACTCAATCCCTCTACCAATAAAAGCTAACACACCGTACGCCTTCTTAACAACCCTCTCAACCTGGGTGGCAACTTTCAGGGATCTATGTACATGGACACCGAGATCTCTCTGCTCATCCACACTGCCAAGAATCTTACCATTAGCCCAGTACTCTGTATTCCTGTTATTCCTTCCAAAATGAATCACCTCACACTTTCCTGCATTGAACTCCATTTGCCACCTCTCAGCCCAGCACTGCAGCTTATCTATGTCCCTCTGTAACTTGTAACATCCTCCGGACTGTCCACAGCTCCACCGACTTTAGTGTCATCTGCAAATTTACTCACCCATCCTTCTACGCCATCCTCCAGGTCATTTATAAAAATGACAAACAGCAGTGGCCCCAAAACAGATCCTTGTGGTACACCACTAGTAACTGGACTCCAGTCTGAACATTTCCCATCAACCACGAACCTTTGCCTTCTTCCAGCTAGCCAATATCTGATCCAAACTGCTAAATTACCCTGAATCCCATGCCTCTGTATTTTCTGCAGTAACCTACCATGGGGAACCTTATCAAACGCTTTACTGAAATCCATATACACCACATCAACTGCTTTAACCTCATCCACCTGTTTGGTCATCTTCTCAAAGAACTCTATAAGGTTTGTGAGACACAACCTACCCTTCACAAAACCGTGTTGACTATCTCTAATCAAATTATTCCTTTCCAGATGATTATACATCCTATCTCTTATAAATCTTTCCAAGATTTTTCCCACAACAGAAGTAAGGCTCACTGGTCTATAGTTACCGGGGTTATCTCTACTCCCCTTCTTGAACAAGGGGACAACATTTGCTATCCTCCAGTCTTCTGGCACTATTCCTGTAGACAAGGATGACTTAAAGATCAAGGCCAAAGGCTCAGCAATCTCCTCCCTAGCTTCCCAGAGAATCCTGGGATAAATCCCATCCGGCCCAGGTGACTTATCTATTTTCACACTTTCCAGAATTGCTAACATCTCCTCCTTATGAACCTCAAGCCTTTCTAGTCTAGTAGCCTGAATCTCAGTATTCTCCTCGACAACATTGTCCATTTCCTGTCTGAATACTGACGAAAAATATTAATTTAGCACCTCTCCTATTTCCTTGGACTCCAAGCACAACTTCCCACGACTGTTCTTGACTGGCCCTACTCTTACCCTAGTCATTCTTTTATTCCTGACATATCTATAGAAAGCTTTAGGGTTATCATTGATCCTACCTGCCAACAAAAACTTCTCATGTCCCCTCCTGGCTCTTCTTAGCTCTCTCTTTAGGTCCTTCCTAGCTAACTTCTAACTCTCAAGCGCCCTAACTGAACCTTCATGTCTCATCTTTATATAAGTCTCCTTCTTCCTCTTGACAAGTGTTTCTACTGCTTTAGTAAACCACGGTTCCCTCACTCGACCACTTCCTCCCTGCCTGACAGGTACATACTTATCAAGGACACGCAGTAGCTGTTCCTTGAACAAGCTCCACATTTCCATTGTGCCCATCCCCTGCAGTCTTCCTCTCCATCCGATGTATCCTAAGTCTTGCCTCATCGCATCATAATTGCCTTTCCCCCAGATATTCGGGTCAGCTGTTCGGGAGAGAGAGGGAGCCAGGACCTTGGAAACAGCGCGGGAGTTTCAAAAAGCGCGGGAGCTGCGAGGCAGAGGGGACAGTTTAAAAGGGCGCGCTGTGGGTGAGGTAAGTACTGATTAACCACTTCCTTACCTTGCAGGTCAGCTGTTCGGGAGAGAGATCAGTTTTGGGAGCAGGCCTATTGGCTGACTGTAAATCAGGAAGGATACAAAGGGTGTGGCTGAAGTGCCTATAGAAACAGAGTGCTGAAGGCAAACAGAGTGCATCTGAGTTTGGGTAAGGCTGAGTTCGGTTAAGAGGGGAGTGACAAAAAAAAAAAAAAAAAAAAAAATCAAGTTAATTAAGTAAATTAATTAACTAGTTAAGGGAATTTGGTGCTCACCTGAAGGAGGTGCAGAGAAGCAGACCTGTGAGGGAGTCTCTGGAGCAATTGCATCACAGCCAGCAGGTAAGTGATTGGCTTGTAACTGGTAAGTGATTTCTCTCTCTTTGACTTTCTCCTAGCTGTGTAGTGTAGTTCAAATTTAACTTCAGGTTTAAGTCATGGCAGGAGAGCTCAGACCCGTGTCATGCTCCTCTTGTGAGATGTGGCAAGTCAGGGACCCTTCTGGTGTCCCTGACTCCTTCATCTGCAAGAAGTGTGTCCAACTGCAGCTCCTGTTAGACCGCTTGACGGCTCTGGAGCTGCGGATGGACTCACTTTGGAGCATCCGCGATGCTGAGGAAGTTGTGGAAAGCACATTCAGTGAGTTGGTCACACCGCAGATTAAAATTACTGAGGCAGATAGGGAAAGGGTGACCAACAGACAGAGGAAGAGTAGGAAGGCAGTGCAGGGATCCCCTGCGGTCATCTCCCTCCAAAACAGATTTACCGTTTTGGAAACTGTTGGGGGAGATGGCTCACCAGGGGAAGGTGGCAGCAGCCAGGCTCATGGCACCGTGGCTGGCTCTGCTGCACAGAAGGGCGGGAAAAAGAGTGGCAGAGCTATAGTGATAGGGGATTCAATTGTAAGGGGAATAGACAGGCGTTTCTGCGGACGCAAACGAGAATCCAGGTTGGTATGTTGCCTCCCTGGTGCAAGGGTCAAGGATGTCTCGGAGCGGCTGCAGGGCATTCTGGAGGGGGAGGGTGAACAGCCAGCTGTCGTGGTGCATATAGGCACCAACGATATAGGTAAAAAACGGGATGAGGTCCTACAAGCTGAATTTAGGGAGTTAGGAGTTAAACTAAAAAGTAGGACCTCAAAGGTAGTAATCTCAGGATTGCTACCAGTGCCACGTGATAGTCAGAGTAGGAATGACAGGATAGCTAGGATGAATACGTGGCTTGAGAGATGGTGCAAGAGGGAGGGTTTCAAATTCCTGGGACATTGGGACCGATTCTGGGGGAGGTGGGACCTGTACAAATCGGACGGTCTGCATCTGGGTGGGACCGGAACCAATGTTCTCGGGGGGGTGTTTGCTAGTGCAGTTGGGGAGGGTTTAAACTAATGTGCCAGGGGGATGGGAACCGATGTAGGAAGTCAGTGGGGACAGAAACAAAAGGCAGGAAGGGAGAGTGTGTAAAGCATGACCAGAGAAAGCAGGGCAGAGAGCAAGGAAGGTCTACATTAAACTGCATTTATTTCAATGCAAGGGGCCTGACGGGCAAAGCGGATGAACTCAGGGCATGGACGGGCACATGGGACTGGGATATTATAGCTATGACTGAAACATGGCTAAGGGAGGGGCAGGACTGGCAGCTCAATGTTCCGGGGTACAGATGCTATAGAAAGGATAGAACAGGAGGTAAGAGAGGAGGGGGAGTGGCGTTTTTGATTAGGGAGAACATCACGGCAGTACTTAGAGGGGATATATCCGAGGGTTCGCCCACTGAGTCTATATGGGTGGAACTGAAAAATAAGAAGGGAGAGATCACCTTGGTAGGACTGTACTACAGGCCCCCAAATAGTCAGCGGGAAATTGAGGAGCAAATATGTAAGGAGATTACAGATAGCTGCAAGAATAATAGGGTGGTAGTAGTAGGGGACTTTAACTTTCCCAACATTGACTGGGACAGCCATAGCATTAGGGGCTTGGATGGAGGGAAATTTGTTGAGTGTATTCAGGAGGAATTTCTCATTCAGTATGTGGATGGACCGACTAGAGAGGGGGCAAAACTTGACCTCGTCTTGGGAAATAAGGAAGGGCAAGTGATAGAAGTGCTAGTGAGGGATCACTTTGGGACAAGTGACCATAATTCCATTAGTTTTAAGATAGCTATGGAGAATGATAGGTCTGGCCCAAGAGTTAAAATTCTTAATTGGGGCAAGGCCAATTTTGATGGTATCAGACAGGAACTTGCAGAGGTAGATTGGGGGAGACTATTGGCAGACAAAGGGACGGCTGGTAAATGGGAGGCTTTTAAAAATGTGTTAACCAGGGTGCAGGGTAAGCACATTCCCTTTAGAGTGAAGGGCAAGGCTGGTAGAAGTAGGGAACCCTGGATGACTCGAGATATTGAGACTCTGGTCAAAAAGAAGAAGGAGGCATATGACGTACATAAGCAACTGGGATCAAATAGATCCCTTGAAGAGTATAGAGATTGTCGAAATAGAGTTAAGAGGGAAATCAGGAGGGCAAAAAGGGGACATGAAATTGCTTTGGCAAATAATGCAAGGGAGAATCCAAAGAGATTCTACAGATACATAAAGGGGAAAAGAGTAACTAGGGACAGAGTAGGGCCTCTTAAGGATCAACAAGGGCATCTATGTGCAGAGCCACAAGAGTTGGGTGAGATCCTGAATGAATATTTCTCATCAGTATTCACGGTGGAGAAAGGCATGGAGGTTAGGAAACTAAGGGAAATAAATAGTGATGTCTTGAGAAGTGTGCATATTACAGAGGAGGAGGTGCTGGAAGTCTTAAAGCGCATCAAGGTAGATAAATCCCCGGGACCTGATGAAATGTATCCCAGGATGTTGTGGGAGGCTAGGGAGGAAATTGCGGGTCCCCTAACCGAGATATTTGAATCATCGGCAGCCACAGGTGAGGTGCCTGAAGATTGGAGAGTGGCGAATGTTGTGCCCTTGTTTAAGAAGGGCAGCAGGGAAAAGCCTGGGAACTACAGACTGGTGAGCCTAACGTCTGTAGTAGGTAAGTTGCTAGAAGGTATTCTGAGAGACAGGATCTACAAGCATTTAGAGAGGCAAGGACTGATTCGGGGCTTTGTGCGTGGAAAATCATGTCTCACAAATTTGATTGAGTTTTTTGAGGGAGTGACCAAGAAGGTAGATGAGGGCAGTGCAGTAGACGTTGTCTACATGGACTTTAGCAAAGCCTTTGACAAGGTACCGCATGGTAGGTTGTTGCAGAAGGTTAAAGCTCACGGGATCCAGGGTGAGGTTGCCAATTGGATTCAAAATTGGCTGGACAACAGAAGGCAGAGGGTGGTTGTAGAGGGTTGTTTTTCAAACTGGAGGCCTGTGACCAGTGGTGTGCCTCAGGGATCGGTGCTGGGTCCACTGTTATTTGTGATTTATATTAATGATTTGGATGAGAATTTAGGAGGCATGGTTAGTAAGTTTGCAGATGACACCAAGATTGGTGGCACAGTGGATAGTGAAGAAGGTTATCTAGGATTGCAACGGGATCTTGATCAATTAGGCCAGTGGGCCGACGAATGGCAGATGGAGTTTAATTTAGATAAATGTGAGGTGATGCATTTTGGCAGATCGAATCAGGCCAGGACCTACTCAGTTAATGGTATGGCGTTGGGGAGAGTTATAGAACAAAGAGATCTAGGAGTACAGGTTCATAGCTCCTTGAAGGTGGAGTCGCAGGTGGACAGGGTGGTGAAGAAGGCATTCGGCATGCTTGGTTTCATTGGTCAGAACATTGAATATAGGAGTTGGGACGTCTTGTTGAAGTTGTACAAGACATTGGTACGGCCACACTTGGAATACTGTGTGCAGTTCTGGTCACCCTATTATAGAAAGGATATTATTAAACTAGAAAGAGTGCAGAAAAGATTTACTAGGATGTTGCCGGGACTTGATGGTTTGAGTTATAAGGAGAGGCTGGATAGACTGGGACTTTTTTCTCTGGAGCGTAGGAGGCTTAGGGGTGATCTTATAGAGGTCTATAAAATAATGAGGGGCATAGATAAGGTAGATAGTCAACATCTTTTCCCAAAGGTAGGGGAGTCTAAAACTAGAGGGCATAGGTTTAAGGTGAGAGGGGAGAGATTCAGAAGGGCCCAGAGGGGCAATTTCTTCACTCAGAGGGTAGTGAGTGTCTGGAATGGGCTGCCAGAGGTAGTAGTAGAAGCGGGTACAATTGTGTCTTTCAAAAAGCATTTAGATGGTTACATGGGTAAGATGGGTATAGAGGGTTATGGGCCAAGTGCGGGCAACTGGGACTAGCTTAATGGTAAAAACTGGGCGGCATGGACTGGTTGGGCCGAAGGGCCTGTTTCCATGCTGTAAACTTCTATGATTCTATGATATAACTCTTGCCCTGCGGTATATACCTAGCCCTTTCCATCACTAAAGTAAATGTAATCGAATTGTGGTCACTATCACCAAAGTGCTCACCTACCTCCAAATCTAACACCTGTCCTGGTTCATTACCCACTACCAAATCCAATGTGGCCTCGCCTCTCGTTGGCCTATCTACATACTGTGTCAGGAAACCCTCCTGCACACATTGGACAAAAACAGACCCATCTAAAGTACTATAGCGTTTCCAGTCAATATTTGGAAAGTTAAAGTCCCCCATAACAACTACCCTGTTGCTTTCGCTCCTATCCATTATCATCTTTGCAATGCTTTCCTCTACATCTCTGGAACTTTTTGGAGGCCTATAGAAAACCCCTAACAGGATGACCTCTCCTTTCCTGGTTCTAACCTCAGCCCATACTACCTCAATAGACGAGTCCTCATCAAACGTCCTTTCTGCCACCGTAATACGGTCCTTGACTAACAGTGCCACCCCTCCCCCTCTTTTAACACCTTCCCTGAGCTTACTGAAATATCTAAATCCTGACACCTGCAACAACCATTCCTGTCCCTGCTCTATCCATGTCTCCGAAATGGCCACAACATCGAAGTCCCAGGTACCAACCCATGCAAGTTCACCCACCTTATTCCGGATGCTCCTGGCATTGAAGAAGACACACTTTAAACCACCTTCCTGCCTGCCGGTACACTCCTGCAACTTTGAAACCCTACTCATGACCTCACTACTCTCAACCTCCTGTGTACTGGAGCTACAATTCAGGTTCCCAAGCCCCTGCTGAACTAGTTTAAACCCTCCCGAAGAGCATTAGCAAATTTCCCCCCTAGAATATTGGTACCCCTCTGGTCCAGGTGCAGACCATCCCATTTGTAGAGGTCCTACCGACCCCGGAATGAGCCCTAATTATCCAGAAATCTGAAACGCTCCCTCCTGCACCATCCCTGTTGCCACGTGTTCAACTCCTCTCTCTCCCTATTCCTCATCTCGCTATCACGTGGCACGGGTAACAACCCAGAAATAATAACTCTGTCCTAGATCTAAGTTTCCACCCTAGCTCCCTGAATTCCTGCCTTACATCCCCATCCCTTTTCCTACCTATGTCGTTGGTACCGATGTGGACCACGACTTGGGGCTGCTCCCCCTCCCCCTTAAGGATCCCGAAAACACGATTCGAGACATCACGCACCCTGGCACCTGGGAGGCAACACACCAACCGTGAGTCTCTCTCGTTCCCACAGAATCTCCTATCTATCCCCCTAACTATGGAGTCTCCAATGGCTAATGCTCTACTCCTCGCCCCCCTTCCGTTCTCAAAAAAATTTCCCGCTGGGGCTCTCAAAAAGAGCCCGAAAGTCCATAGGAGCTGGAGCCGCCGAAGCGTGCTGCTTAGCAGAGCATCACCGCAACCGGAAGTCCTCTCCCCTTCCCTTCTGAGCAGCAGGGACAGACTCTGTGCCAGAGACCTGTACCCCATGGCTTAACCCTGGTAAGTCCCCCCCCCCCCCAACAGTATCCAAAGCGGTATACTTGTTACTAAGGGGAACGGCCACAGGGGATCCCTGTACTGACTGCTTCCTCTAAGCCCCTCTCACCGTCACCCATCAATCTTTATTCTTCGGAGTAACTACATCCCTGAAGCTTCTATCTATGACCAACTCTGCCTACCTAATGATCCGAAGTTCATCCAACTCCAGCTCCAGCTCCCTAACGCGGTTTCTGAGGATCTGGAGATGGGTGCACTTCCCATAGATGAAATCAGCAGGGACACTGACGGCGTCCCTCACCTCAAACATTCTGCAGGAGGAACATTGCACTACCTTCCCTCTCATCCCCTCTAGATTAAAAAAAAGAAAGAGCTTACCTGTTATTCACTCCCCTTCTCAGCAAGCACTCACTCAGCAACCTCTGCGCCCCGCACGATAACACCTGAGGGAAAATAAATAAAAACTACTTACCAGTCACCAGCCAATCCCTTACCTGCAGGCTGTGACGTCACGGTTCAACTTTCCACTTCTACCTGCCCTCGAGCCTTCCTCTTGATCCTCATTCAAACAATCCCAAAAATCTATACATCTTAACCTGTACAAAATAGCAGCACACAAATTTCTCTGGCCTGGCAGTCAGACACAGAGGTTTACATCTCTTTATTTCACCGAATACATAAAGAAAAATGGATGCACTTTAATCCGTCCCAATGGGTTTGGGGGACTGGTGAAATCCGAAAATGGGGGACCTAAACTTGTATACCGGGGTGCGAGAGCGATATGCTCTCTTTCGCCATTTCCTAACTCTAAACGTTTGCACAACACTGCAAAGTATCGCCAGCACTAAGAGTGCTTCGACTACATATGAGAGTGAGTACCAGGTGATAAACTTATCACACCAGGTCGGGGTATTGCTAGCTTCTGTGTATTGCAGGGGTGAGAATCATTTACAGTTTGTGTGGTAGGGGTCAGGGGGGTAGCGTCCGCGCGCAACTGAAGGGATCCTGCTAAGATCCATGTGAACACGAAGGCTGTCTTCATCTTTGTCGGTCTACTTCTTTGTCTTCCTCTGGGGTTCCTGAGTTCTGTGAACACAAACATAATTTCTGTTATTATCTTGCTTAAGATCTCATATGTCTGTCTGTCTGTCCTTTATTGCCAATTTCCCTTTATAATTGGTCACCATCTGTGACTCCCTCATTTAAAAAAAAAACCCTGAATATTTGGACTAGACATCGAAGAAAAATACTGCCATACTGCGAGCCGTCTCGCAGCCTGTGTGATTTACCATCCCAGTGTTTGAGGATGTAAATAGCATCGGGAAGCAACCTAAGAGTTGCGAAAACCAAACAAAAGAATTTCAAACGTAATGAGCCAAAATGGGGTGCCTATGGGCCGGGGCGGGTAAGAAATGGGTGGAATCTTGGGTAGGACGGTGATCAATGCCGTATGTGCTCTACCCGAGCATAGCTGACCAGAGGGGGGGTCCTCAGGCAGTGCGGGGACCAATGCCGTTTCTCCACTGCCTGAACAGCCGGCAAGAATGGGTAAGAATGTGGTCGTCTTGGGGGCTGCCTCTCATGATCGAATCAGGAGAGTAGCTATGAGTCGTGTTCTGTCGACAAACTAGTTCCTCTGAACTATTGTCTGGGGACAAACTTGTTCCATTAACAGGCATTGCGCGTCAAAGGAGTGGGGGCCGTGAAAACTTTCGAGTTTATGAACAACACTTAACGTTAACACTAACGAACAAACATACAACGAAAATGGTGCAGGTTCCATCAGAAAGGACACTGTATCAAGTCTTTGAAGTGGAGTCAAAATACCGACAATTGCAATTAAAAACTGAGTGAATTGAACTTGAAAATTGCAAGTTAATCGAAGAAAGATGTGTATTAGCTGAACACTGCAAAATTTCTGTGCAGAAATTTGAACAAACAGCACAAACTCAGAAAGCAGCCCAAGCACCCCACCTAGTGGCACAATCGGCATTTGCACAGCCGAGATCAATAGTTAAAAATACATCATTTTCTCTGTGGGATGAATCAGACGAAGATAGTGTTCCTACAATACAAAATACTAAAGTAATTCGACTAGCCCCTTTAAAACGCAAACGGGTTAGAGTTGGAAGCAAAAAAATAGAAGATGGTGAAACTATCACTAAAAACATATTTGACCACCAATGGGTTCATGAACAAATTGATCCTTCTAAAATTGACGAATGGTCCAAAGGTCTTCCACACCCTAAAAAGGGTGGTATGACAACATGGGATGGAATTCACAGATTACAAGCCATTTACAGTCTCCACACATTTGATGGAGTACAAATTCTGACTATCATGCTAGGTACTCGTGTAATTTCAACCCTTAGAAATGAAGTAGAAGTTGCTCTTGGAGACGATTTGCAAAATTTAGAAGCTGGTTGGCTAGCAGTCAAGAGTTGGCTATTAAAATTTCGCCCCCCGAGGACCAATTGGTCTAAGATCACAGCTTGCTTTCAAAAAAATGATGAAGATATTCAGGATTTTGAGGAAAGATTTGTACATACTTGGATGGAATATTCAGGGATGACACTCGACCAAGAAAATGACACATGGGATGCATGCACTTTAAGTCCATTAAAAACAGCTTTTATAGCCGGTGTTAAACCTGGAGTTTCTGCTGCCTTTCATAGCATTTACAGTGCAGAAGGAGGCCATTCGGCCCATCGAGTCTGCACCGGCTCATGGAAAGAGCACCCTACCGAAGGTCAACACCTCCACCCTATCCCCATAACCCGTTAACCCCAACCAACACTAAGGGGAATTTTGAACACTAAGGGCAATTTATCATCGCCAATCCACCTAACCTGCACATCTTTGGACTGTGGGAGGAAACCGGAGCACCCGGAGGAAACCCACGCACACACTGGGAGGATGTGCAGACTCCGCACAGACAGTGACCCAAGCCGTAATCGAACCTGGGACCCTGGAGCTGTGAAGCAATTGTGCTATCCACAATGCTCCTGTGTTGCCCCTTGAATTTGGTTTTACCAGCTTGGGCCACAGCTGGCACATACTGAGACATAGTTGACCGATGCATTCAGATAGATCGTGGTTTGCACAATCAGCCAACCTTTAACACTGCAGCTGCTCAAATCCAGCCCATGTTACCTGCTGCTCCAGTGGCGGCTGTTGCAGCACCTGCAGGAATATCAGCAGTAACTACAATTTCACCACCAGCGCCAGAACAAACATGTACCCTTGCTCCATTAAAATCACGTAAGGAAATACCACAATGTCTTTTCTGTGGTAGAGTAGGACACTGGATGGCAAAATGCTATCAAAAACAACGGATGGATTCGAGAGATGATAATGAAGTAGACAATGTTCACTACAATACATTTCCACCTCATGGTCAACCATGTAACACGTTCCAACAAGACACACCCAGTTTGGCTTCTGGTCAGCAACACTGGCTAAGCAACGACAACCATGGTTTGCTTTTACAGTTAATCAACAACAGTATCATAATAGCCCAACTGTTTACCACATGGCTTTACAGAATCATCTCAGGCAACTGCCTGTTCGGCCTTCCACCATTATCCAATATGAAGATGATGTTCTGATAACCTCCATCAATAAAGATGATCATGATAAAGACTTACGGGTGGTCTTGAACCACCTCAGTACTAACAGTCACAAAGCTAGCTTTCACAAAGCACAAATTGCCCAGAAAGATGTTTACTTGGGACAGAAAATTTCCAAACGAAAAAGAGAACTTACTCAGAACAGAACGGCTGCCATCAAAGCAGCTAAAGAAACCTCAATGTATCGCTAAAAAGTTGCCAAGAACTGTCAACTTAAGAAAACTGTCATTATTCTGAACGTTGCTTTATTAATTTAAAGAAATTAACATATCTTGTTAGCTGTGTTTCCTTTAACAGAATCGACAAATTCATCTACAGAAAATCAAGATACAGCACAAGATTGGTTCAGTTATATGTTTAATAAGTTATTGTATTTGACATTTTAAAATAAATGTTTAAAATTAGCCTGGAAATTAAAACTTCAAACAATGTGGAAGCTGGTTTTAAAAAAAAAAACCTCAACAATCTATGATTGGAAGCAAGTCTATGTTCCAAAAGAACAGGTCGTTCAAAGACATTTGATAACAGGAATTTGGCAGCAATCCAACTTTTACTCCCAGTCCATTTGAGTGACAAAAAAAAAGTTTAAAGATGCGAATGGCATCATTCCAAGCTATACGCCTCTTTTTGTCTCTGCAAGAAAATTAACCCTTTCAACAAGCTTTTGTGTATTATCCAGAAGATGTCAAAGACTTGACATCAATTTTGATAATCATTTTACCATTTATTACTAGATCATATGTTCAACTTTTATTGTATAATCATTTTATTTGTATACAAGAAGTTATTATTAATTGTTTATTGCTGAATTATGTAATCATGATATCAATGGTAAGATCTGTAAAATGATTAACCGTATTATTACAAAATCGAATGACACTTGACTATATGCTAGCTGAAAAAGCTGGCACCTGCGCCCTGATTGGTGCAGAGTGTTGCACTTTCATTCCCGATAACTCGAAAGAAGTTAAAGATTTGACATTACATATCCAAAAAGAAATCAAAAAACTTGATCCACCCCAATTTATCTCTCTCTGGGATAAAATTTGTGGGTGGTTTGGACACACTGGAATGTCCACAATAAGAATAATCCTATTCTCCTGTGTAGCTGTATTCATCATTTACATAACATACCAATGTGATCAAATTTGATTAATTTATTAATTATAATTATTTTGAAATGCCTGTTGTATTTTAAGTGTCAATTTTATTGTTTAAAACTGTAATGATTATTTGCGCTTTTACCTATCCATTAATGATGTATTTAACTTTTTCTGATATATCTCACTTAATTTTTCGATTTATCAAAGGGCCGACTGTAGAAGCCAGGTATTTCAAATACAACTAGTATTGGTAAAAGATAGCTGTTTAAGTACTCATTTAAAAAAATGAGAATTTAAGCACATATAAATTCAGGACTTCAATATGATACATGAAACAGCATAAAATTCCATTATAAGATTATAGCAGCACAGTTGCAAGACAATTTGACACTGCTTGTGCTAATTGTCAATGCCAAGGACTGAGTTCCATGGCAACTAGGTGGCAAGAGTCCAATGCAGTTTGTAAGAGCATTGAATCATATATATATTCTCGATATGAAGTCTCAATTGTTACATTAGCCAAGCCAGCTAAAAGATTAGCAAAATATCACATTCCATAACATGTAGACATGAAACAATTTAAAAAGTTGATGTTGCACATTGAAGATGGACGGCTTGCCATCAAATCAAATGTGTTTGAGTCTAACCCAAACCAATTAGGATTATATTGGGGTGTAATTAGATGACTTAAGACAGATATGAAAGTGTATAACTGAAATGTTTCCGCCCGCCATTTTAGTATTGTCTTTGTGTGTTGAGGAGATGTCTTTTGGTGTTGTCTGTCCTTAATTTCTGTCTTTGATTCTAGTCTCCATTTTAGAGATGTCTTTTGGGGGTTCTGTCAGTCTACCAGTCTGTGTCAGTGATGTTAGTCCACTTTTGACTTTGAGTTTGAGTTTAGCTGAAGATTAGCTTTCTTGCTCTCTTCATGTTTCATTGCCAGACTTTGACCTTTTAAAAGTTACTTTCGAGCTGTCTGCCTAAGCAAAGAAAGATAATGTCTGTAATTCTCTGAAAGCTTCGAAATGTCTACAAATTGCCTTTTAAATGACTTTCAAATTGTAATCAAACGACTACAAATAAAACAATTCTTTTTGGCACCTGAGAAGTTTTAACTGCAAATTTCTGCTGAGTTCCAGTATTCGCAAAGTGCTACTGATAACCGAATAGCAGAGATTATATAAATTCCTTCAACTATACACAGTCGAATAATACAAGGAATCGAACAACTTGACATAGTCCACAAATATTACAAATCTTACAACTTGTCGTATTGCGCCAGGACTTGATTCATCAACTAAGCTTCCCCCAAACTTGGCGTAGTTCGACAGGTTAAGATCCCATAAATTATAGATTCCTTCACTCACGATGATTCAAGTCGAGAAAGCCCCACAACGTCTCTACTTCCTATGGAAGCTAAAGAAAATTTTCATGCCTGCATCGACTCTCACAAACTTCTACAGATGCGCGATAGAGAGCATCCTATCTGGCTGCATCACAGCCTGGTATGGCAACTGCTCGTTCCAAGATCGCAAGATTGTGGTGAACTCAGTGCAGCGCATCACACAAGCTTGCCACCCTCACATTGATTCTGACTACAACTCCCGCTGCCTCAGGAAGGCAGACAGCATTATCAAAGACCCCTCCCACCCAGGCTTTGCCTTCTTCCAGACCCTTCCATCAGGCAGGTGCAGAAATCTGAAGACCCACACATCTGTTCCCTGCAAGAACACTATTCACGACGCCCTATGCTGCTCTTGCTCATGTATTTGCTTTGTTTGCCCCCTTGTTCCGCACTGTAACCAATCATTGTTTGTCGATGTACCATTTGTCAATGTACTCTGTTGATTATTCCTTTTGTCTACTGTGTACGTAACCTCGGCCACATAAACATACTTTTCACTGTACTCCGGTACATGTGACAATAAATCAAATCAATCAAGATAGGCGCTTCTGTAGCTGTGGATGAGACTCCAGGATGGTGTGTTGCCTCCCTGGTGCTAAGGTCAAGGATGAACAGGCACGGGGCATTCTGAAGGGGAGGGTGATGAGGTCGAAGTCATGGGTGTACTATGACTTCGATCTAATCACCCTCCCCCTTCAGAATGTGTAGTTGTTACCAATGATATAGGCAGAAAGGCAGCTTAATATCCTAGGTTATAGAATCTTCAGGCGATACAGAGAAGGGAGTAAAAGAGGAGGAGGCATTGCATTATTAAAAGGAATCTGAAATCTGATTCTGAGTCAGTTATTGTGGTAAGGAGAGATGATATCTTGGAGGGGACATCAAATGAAGCTTTGTGGTTGGAGCATCGGAACAAACAAGCAACAGCCACATTGCCAGGTGTTTATTTTTAAAAAATATTCAGACAATTTGATATAAACAAACAAAAGCAGAAGGTAATGATATAACATCGAAAATAGCCAATACCCACTCCTTTCCCTGCCCCTCCCCCCACTTTTGCTGACTCCTCAATACTCCTTAAAGAAGTCAATGAAAGGCTTCCAGCTCCGAGTGAACCCATTGACCCATCCCCTCAGGACAGCGTTCAAAAGGCACCTTGACAAATACATGGATGCGATATATATGGAGCGATACGGCACTAGGAAGTGCTGAGGGTTTTGGCCAAGGGTGGTATCATGACCGGTATAGGCTTGGAGGTGGGCCAAAGGGCCTGTTCCTGTGATGCATTGTTCTTATTAGAATGACAGAGGTTGACAGGCAACCTGAGAGAGGTCTACAATATTATGGGAAGCATGGAGTGAATGGGCAGGTACTCTTTCCCAGGGTGGAGGGGTCAGTCACTAAGGGGCATAGGTTTAAGGTCCGTGGGGTAACGTTTAGAGATGTGTGAGGCAGTTCTTTTACACTGAAGGTGGCGAGTGCCAGGGGAGGTTGTGGAAGCAGATACATTAACGGCGTTCAAAAGGCATCACGACAAATACATGGATAGGAAGAATATAGAGGGATACAGCACTCGGACGTGCTGAGGATTTGGCCAAGGGTGGTATCATGACCGATACAGGCTTGGAGGGCATTGTTCTTTGTTCTCAACTAATTTCGCATGAGAGTTCCATAATTATGGGGAAAGGGTCACTGTAGCCCCTTGAACACAATCACAGATAGATCCAAAATAGTAAACCCCAGCCCAGTGACAGAGATTAACACCAGCAGAAACGAACCCGCACTGTCAGAACGAATATGGTTCAATTCTGGATCTGATTAACAGCAGTATTAACAGCAAAATCTAATCCCTCACAATCACTTGTGAACTCGCTGGTGTGTCAGCAGGTTCGATGACCGAGTGAATTTCTTCCCACATAGAGAGCACGTGAACGGCCTCTCTCCAGTGTGAACTCGTTGGTGTCCAGTACGTTCAGATGAAGACCTGAATTTCTTTTCACAGGAAGTACAGCTGAATGGTCTCTCGCCAGTGTGAACTCGCTGGTGTACATTGAGGTCAGATGAAGACCTGAATCTTTTTCCACAGGAAGCACAGTTGAACGGCCTCTCCTCAGTGTGAATTCTCTGGTGCTTCAGCAGGTCAGTGAAACCTTTCCCACATGCAGGGCAGGTGAATGGTCTCTCTCCAGAGTGAATCCGCTGGTGTATCTGCAGGTAGGATGACTGAGTGAATCCCTTCCCACAATGAGAGCAGGTGAACGGCCTCTCCCCAGTGTGAACTCGCCTATGTGTCCGCAGATCAGATGCCTGAACGAATCCCTTCCCACATTCAGAGCACGTAAATGGTTTCTCCCCAGTGTGAACGCGCTGATGTTTCTGCAGGTCAGAGGACCCAGTGAATCCCTTCCCACACTTGGAGCAACTGAACGGCCTCTCCCCACTGTGAACACGCTGGTGAGTCCGCAAATTAGATGACTGAGTGAATCCCTTCCCACACTCTGAGCAGGTGAATGGTCTCTCCCCTGTGTGGACTCGCTGGTGTGTCAGCAGGTGGGCTAACAGTGTGAATCCCTTTCCACACTTGGAGCAGTTGAACGGCCTCTCTCCAGTGTGACTGCGGCGATGGTTTTCCAGCTGTGATGGACAACTGAATCCTTTACCACAGTTCTCACATTTCCATGGTTTCTCCATGGTGACAGTGTCCTTATGTCTCTCCAGGTTTGAGAATCGTCTTCAATTCTGGCTTATCTCCTATAAACAGAGTTTACAAAAGTAATTACTGTCAGTACAGGATAGAAATTCAGAGCACACAATCTTAGTCTCTATGGCACATATTTTTCCTTTCTTGTTCCTCCAAAGCTGCAAATCCCCGTTCCACACACTCTCCCTTCCTGTGCTGAAATGCAAAAAACGTTTTGGACAATCTTTCAGTATCCTTTTAACACACTTGCACCACTAGAAATAACGATATGCTCGATCATTCACTTCATAGAACATTACAGCGCAGTACAGGCCCTTCGGCCCTCGATGTTGCGCCGACCTGTGAAACCACTCTAAAGTCCATCTACACTATTCCCTTATCGTCCGTATGTCTATCAAATGACCATTTGAATGCCCTTAGTGTCCACACCCTTACTACTCTCTGAGTAAAGAACCTGGGCGAAATTCTCCCCCAACGGCGGGATGCCCGCCGACTGGCGCCAAAGCTGGCGCAAATCAGACGGGCATCGCGCCGGCAAAAAGGTGCGGAAGTCTCCGCATCTTTGGCGGCCTAGCCCCAACATTGAGGGGCTAGGCCGACGCCGGAGGGATTTCCGCCCCGCCAGCTGGCGGAAATGGCGTTTGTTGCCCCGCCAGCTGGCGCGGAAATGCGGCGCATGCGCGGGAGCGTCAGCGGCCGCTGTCAGTTTCCCCGCGCATGCGCGGGAGCGTCAGCGGCCGCTGAAAGTTTCCCGCGCATGCGCAGTGGGGAGAGTCTCTTCCGCCTCCGCCATGGTGGAGGCCGTAGCGGAGGCGGAAGGGAAAGAGTGCCCCCACGGCACAGGCCCGCCCGCGGATCGGTGGGCCCCGATCGCGGGCCAGGCCACCGTGGGGGCACCCCGGGGGTCAGATCGCCCCGCGCCCCCCCCCAGGACCCCGGAGCCCGCCCACGCTGCCTGGTCCCGCCGGTAAATACCAGGTTTGATTTACGTCGGCGGGACAGGCAATTCCTGGGCGGGACTTCGGCCCATCCGGGCCGGAGAATTGAGCGGGGTGTCCCGCCAACCGGCGCGGCTGGATTCCCGCCCCCGCCCAATTTCCGGGAGCGGAGACTTCGGCGGGGGCGGGGGCGGGATTCACGGCGGCCAACGGCCATTCTCCGACCCGGCGGGGGGTCGGAGAATGACGCCCCCTACCTCTTGACATCTGTCTTATATCTATCTCCCCTCAATTTAAAGCTATGTCCCCTCACGCTAGACATCACCATCTGAGGAAAAAGGCTCTCACTGTCCACATTATCCAATCCTCTGATCATCTTGTATGCCTCAATTAAGTCACTTTTTAACCTTCTTCTCTTTAACGAAAACAGCCTCAAGTCCCTCAGCCTTTCCTCATACGTTCTTCCCTCCATACCAGGGAACATTCTGGTAAATCTCCTCTGCACCCTTTCCAATGCTTCCACATCCTTCCTATATTGCGGCAACCAGAATTGCACGCAATACTACAAACGCGGCCGCACCAGGGTTTTGTACAACTGCAACATGACCTCATGGCTCCGAAACCCAATCCCTCTACCAATAAAAGCTAACACACCGTACGCCTTCTTAACAACCCTCTCAACCTGGGTGGCAACTTTCAGGGATCTATGTACATGGACACCGAGATCTCTCTGCTCATCCACACTGCCAAGAATCTTACCATTAGCCCAGTACTCTGTCTTCCTGTTATTTCTTCCAAAATGAATCACCTCACACTTTTCTGCATTGAACTCCATTTGCCACCTCTCAGCCCAGCGCTGCAGCTTATCTATGTCCTTCTGTAACTTGTAACATCCTCCGGACTGTCCACAGCTCCACCGACTTTAGTGTCATCTGCAAATTTACTCACCCATCCTTCTACGCCATCCTCCAGGTCATTTATAAAAATGACAAACAGCAGTGGCCCCAAAACACATCCTAGTGGTACACCACTAGAAACTGGACTCCAGTCTGAACATTTCCCATCAACCACCACCCTTTGCCTTCTTCCAGCTAGCCAATTTCTGATCCAAACTGCTAAATCACCCTGAATCCCATGCCTCCGTATTTTCTGCAGCGGTCTACCGTGGGGAACCTTATCAACGCTTTACTGAAATCCATATACACCACATAAACTGCTTTACCCTCATCCACCTGTTTGGTCACCTTCTCAAAGAACTCAATAAGGTTTGGGAGGCATGACCTACCCTTCACAAAACCGTGTTGACTATCTCTAATCAAATTATTCCTTTCCAGATGATTATACATCCTATCTCTTATAAACCGTTCCAAGATTTTGCCCACAACAGAAGTCATTACTCATGACAAAACATTAATCTGAAACCCCCTGACCGACCATCCAGAACAGCGGGCATTAATCTTGTTTTCAAAACTCACTGTGTGGAGATTCAATGAGCGATGGTGAAGGTGGCTTCTCCAAACCTCCCAGGGTTTCCTTCCTTCTTTCTCTCCCTCTCCAACTAAATTAAATCTGATGTGGAGATGCCGGCGTTGGACTGGTGTGAGCACAGTAAGAAGTCTCACAACGCCAGGTTAAAGTCCAACAGGTTTAGAACATAGAACAGTACAGGCCCTCGAACATTTATCCTAATCTAACATCAACCTAACCTTCAATTTACTGCTGTCCATGTGCCTGTCGAAGAGTCACTTAAATGTCCTTAATGACTCTGACTCCACCACCTCTGTTGGCAGTGCATTCCACACACCCACAACTCTGTGTAAAGAACCTACCTCTGACATCTCCCCTATACCTTCCTCCAATCACCTTAAAATTATATCCCCTCGTGACAGCCATTTCCACCCTGGGGAAAAGTCTCTGGCTATCCACTCAGTCCATGCCTCTCATCACCTTGTACACCTCTATCAAGTCACCTCTCTGCCTTCTTCGCTCCAGTGAGAAAAGCCCTAGCTCCCTCAACCTTTCTTCATTAAGACATGCCCTCCAGTCCAGGCAGCATCATGGTAAATCTCCTCTGTACCCTCTCCAAAGCATCCGCATCCTTCCTATAATGAGGCGACCAGAACTGGGCACAATATTCCAAGTGTGGTCTAACTAGAGTTTTATAACGCTGCAGCAAAACCTCACGGCTCTTAAACTCAATCCCCCCGTTAATGAAAGCCAACACAACATGCGCCTTCTTAACAACCCTATCAACCTGGGTGGCAACTTTGAGGTATCTATGTACATGGACCCCAAGATCCCTCTGTCCCTCCACAGTTCCAAGAATCCTGTATTCAGCATTCAAATTCGACCTTCCAAAATGAATCACTTCACATTTATCAAGGTTGAACTCCATCTGCCACTTCTCAGCCCAGGTCTGCATCCTGTCAATGTCCTGTTGTAACCTGCAACAACCCTCAACACTATCTACAACTCCCCCAACCTACGTGTCATCGGCAAACTTACTAACTCACCCTTCCACTTCCTCATCCAAGTCATTTATAAAAATCACAAAGAAGTCCCAGAACAGAACCTTGCGGGACACCACTGGTCACCGACCTCCAGGCGGAATACTTTCCATCCACTACCACTGCATTTTGGAAGGTCTAATGCAGGTAGGGAATATACAGTGAATGGTAGAACCCTCAAGAGTATTGAAACACAAAGAGAGCTAGGATGGTCCACAGGTCCACAGGTCATTGAAAGGGGCAACACAGGTGGAGATCCCTGGGACTACAGGTAGTCAAGAAGGCATACGGCATGCTTGCCTTCATTGGCCGGGGCATTGAGTATAAGAATTGGCAAGTCATGTTGCAGCTGTATAGAACCTTAGTTAGGCCACACTAGGAGTATAGTGTTCAATTCTGGTCGCCACAGTACCAGAAGGATGTGGAGGCTTTAGAGAGGGTGCAGAAGAGATTTACCAGAATGTTGCCTGGTATGGAGGGCATTAGCTATGAGGAGCGGGTGAATAAGCTTGGTTTGTTCTCACTGGAATGAAGGAGGTTGAGGGGAGACCTGATAGAGGTCTACAAAATTATGATGGGCATTGACAGAGTGGATAGTCAGAGGCTTTTCCCCAGGGTAGAGGGGTCAATTACTAGGGGGCATAGGTTTAAGGTGAGAGGGGCAAGGTTTAGAGTAGATGTACGAGGCAAGTTTTTTACGCAGAGGGTAGTGGGTGCCTGGAACTCGCTACCGGAGTAGGTGGTGGAAGCAGGGACGATAGTGACATTTAAGGGGCATCTTGACAAATACATGAATAGGATGGGAATAGAGGGATACGGACCCAGAAAGTGTAGAAGATTGTAGTTTAGCTGGGCAGCATGGTCGGCACGGGCTTGGAGGGCCGAGGGGCCTGTTCCTGTGCTGTACATTTCTTTGTTCTTTGTTCACTCGCTGTCTTCTTTCGGCCAGCTAATTCTGTATTCATACAGCCAAATTTCCCTGATTCCCATGCCCCCTAACTTTCTGAATGAGCCTACCATGGGGAACCTTATCAAATGCCTTCCTGAAATCCAAATACACCACATCCACTGCCCGACCTTCAATAATGTGTCTCGTCACATCCTCAAAGAATTCAATGAGGCTTGTGAGGCATGACCTGCCCCTCACAAAGCCATGCTGACTATCTTTAATCAACTATGCTTTTCTAAATAATCATAAATCCTATCTCTCAGAATCCTTTCCAATATTTAGCTCACCACAGACGTAAGACTGATGGGTCTGTAATTCCCAGGGATTTCCCTATCCCTTTCTTGAATAGGGGAACAACATTCGCCTCCGTCCAATCATCCGGTACTACTCCAGTGGAGAGTGAGGATGCAAAGATCATCGCCAGCAGTGCAGCAATCTCCTCCCTCACACCTTGGGTATATCCTGTCAGGCCCAGGGGACATAGCTATCCTGATGCTTTTCAAAATTTCCAGCACATCCTCCTTAATATCAACCTGTTCGAGTCTATTAACCTGGTTCACACTATTCTCATGGGCAAAAAGGTCCCTCTCTCTAGTGAATACTGAAGCAAAGTTTTCATTTAGGGCCTCTCCCATCTCTTCAGACTCTAGGCACAAGTTCCCTTCACTATCGCTGATTGGCTCTACTCTCACTCTGATCATCCTCTTATTTCTCACATAAAAGTGTAGAACGCCTTGGGGTTTTCATTAATCCTTCCTGCCAGGGCTTTTTCATGCCCCCTTCTAGTTCTCCTCAGTCCATTTTTGAATTCCTTCCTGGCTACCTGGTAACCCTCTAGAGCCGAGTCAGATCCTTGCTTCCTCAACCTTACGTAAGCTTCCTTCTTCCTCTTGACTAGAGGCTCGACTTCTCTTGTCATCCAAGGCTCCTTCACCTTACCATTCCTTCCTCGTCTCAGTGGGACAAAACTATCCAGCACTTGCAGCAAGTACTCCTTAAACAATCTCCACATTACTGTTGTGCATTTCCCCAAGAACAATTGTTCCCACTTTATGCTCCTCAGCTCCCGTCTAATAGCAGTGTAATTTCCCCTCCCCCAATTAAACACCTTCCTGTGTGTTCCTATCCCTCTCCATGACTATGGTAAAGGTCAAGGAGTTGTGGTCACTGTCACCGAAATGCTCTCCCACCGAGATATCTGACACCTGGCATGGTTCATTGCCGAGCACCAAGTCCAATATGGCCTCCCCCCTAGTCGGCCTGTCGACAGATTGAGTCAGGAATCCTTCTTGTACACACCTAACAAAATCTGCTCCATCCAAACCATTTGCACTAAGGAGTTCCAGTCAATATTAGGGAAGTTGCAGTCACCCATGACAACAACTCTGTTACTTCTGCACTTTTCCAAGATCTGCCACCCAATCTGTTCCTCTGTCTCTCTGCCTCTATTTGGGGGGTCTATAGAAAACTTCCAATAAAGTGACTGCTCCTTTTTTGTTCCTGACTTCCACCCATACTGACTCAATAGACAAACCCTCCCCAACTACATCCTTTTCTGTAGCTGTGGTACACTCCCTAATTAACAGTGCCACTCCCCCTCCTCTTTTACCTCCCTCCCTATTAGAACATAGAACATTACAGCGCAGTACAGGCCCTTCGGCCCTCGATGTTGTGCTGACCTGTGAAACTAATCTAAAGCCCATCTACACTATTCCCTTATCATTTATATGTTTATCCAATGACCATTTAAATGCCCTTAATGTTGGCGAGTCCACGACTGTTGCAGACAGGGCATTCCACACCCTTACTACTCTCTGAGTAAAGAACCTACCTCTGACATCTGTCCTATATCTATCTGCCCTCAATTTAAAGCTATGTCCCCTCATGCTAGCCATCACCATCTGAGGCAAAAGGCTCTCCCTGTCCACCCTATCTAATCCTCTGATCATCTTGTATGCCTCAATCAAGTCACCTCTCAACCTTCTTCTCTCTAACAAAAACAGCCTTAAGACCTTCAGCCATTTCTCATAAGATCTTCCCTCCATACCAGGCAACATCCTGGTAAATTTCCTCTGCACCCTCTCCAATGCTTCCACATCCTTCCTCTAATGCGGCGACCAGAAATGCACGCAATACTCCAAATGCAGCCGCACCATGGTTCTGTACAGCTGCAACATGACCTCATGGCTCCGAAACACAATCCCTCTACCAATAAAAGCTAACACACCGTACACCTTCTTAACAACCCTATCAACCTGGGTGGCAACTTTCAGGGATCTATGTACATGGACACCGAGATCTCTCTGCTCATCCACACTACCAAGAATCTTACCATTAGATAAGTACCTTCCAAAATGAATTACCTTTCTGCATTAAATTCCATTTGCCACCTCTCAGCCCAGCTCTGCAGCTTATCTATGTCCCTCTGTAACCTGCAACATACTTTTGCACCGTCCACAACTCCACCGACTTTAGTGTCATCTGCAAATTTACTCACCTATCCTTGTACGCCCTCCTCCAGGTCATTTATAAAAATGACAAACAGCAGTCGCCCCTAAACAGATCCTTGTGGTACACCACTAGTAACTAAACTCCAGGCTGAACATTTCGCATCAACCACCACCCTGTCTTCTTACAGGTAGCCAATTTCTGATCCAAACTGCTCAATCACCCTGAATCCCATGCCTCCGTATTTTCTGCAATAGCCTACCGTGGGGAACCTTATCAAACGCTTTACTGAAATCCATATACACCACATCAACTGCTTTACCCTTGTCCACCTGTTTGGTCACCTTCTCAAAGAACTCAATAAGGTTTGTGAGGCACAACCTACCCTTCAGAAAACCGTGTTGACTATCCCCACTCAAATTATTTCTTTCAAGATGATTATAAATTCTATCTCTTATAATCCTTTCCAAGACTTTGCCCACAGCAGAAGTAAGGCTCACTGGTCTATGGTTACCGGGGTTGTCTCTACTCCCCTTCTTGAACAAGGGGACAGCATTTGCTATCCTCCAGTCTTCTGGCACTATTCCTGTAGACAATGACGACATAAAGATCAAAGCCAAAGGCTCAGCAATCTCCTCCCTAGCTTCCCAGAGAATCCTAGGATAAATCCCATCCGGCTCAGGGGACTTATCTATTTTCACACTTTCCACACAATTCTTCTGAATACATCTAAACCCTGGAACATCTAACAACCATTCCTGCCCCTGTGAAATCCATGTCTCCGTAATGGCCACAACATCGTAGTTCCAAGTACTGATCCATGCTCTAAGTTCATCTCCCTTATTCTTGCCACGCCTTGCATTGAAACAGACACACTTTAAACCATTTCACTGAGTGCAACTTTGCCCTATCAACTGTCTATCCTTCCTCACAGACTTGCTGCATACTATTTCTGCCTGTTCAACAGCTACCCTATCCTCTGATCCATAGCTCTGGTTCCCACCCCCCTGCCAAACTAGTTTAAACCCTCCCGAAGAGTTCTAGCAAACCTCCCACCCAGCATATTCGTGCCACTTCCCGTTCAGGTACAATCCGTCCTTCGTGTACAGGTCCCACCTTCCCCAGAAGATATCCCAATGATCCACATATCTGAAGCCTTCCCTCCTGCACAAGCCTTATAGCCACGTGTTCAGCTGCACTCGCTCTCTGTTCCTTGCCTCACTTTCACGTGGCACTGGTAGCAACCCTGAGATCACTACTCTGCTTGTCCTGCTCTTTAGCTTCCAACCTAACTCCCTGAAATCACTTTTTAGATCCTCATCCCTTTTCTTAGCTATGTCGTTGGTGCCTATGTGCACCACGACTTCTGGTTGCTCCCCCTCCCCCTTAAGAATCCTGGAGACTCGATCAGAGACATCCCTGCCCTGGCACCCGGGAGGCATCATACCTTCCGGAAGTCCCAGTCGTGACCACAGAATCTCTTATCTATTCCCCTAACCATTGAGTCTCCTTTCACTATTGCTTTTCTATTCGCCCCCTTCCCTTCTGAGCCACAGAGCCAGAATCAGTGCCAGAGACCTGGCCACTAGGGACTTCCCCCCCAACAGCATCCAAAACGGTATACTTGTTTTGAAGGGAAACGGCCACGAGGGATCCCTGCACTGTCTGCCAGTTCATTTTCCTTCCCGACTGTTATAACCTGCCTACTGACGATTGGCTGGGGACTAATGACTATCCCACAATCCTATGGGAGTATGAACTTCCCCAATGAGGGGGGCGGAGAAACTCCTACTATAAATAAGCTGGCCAGTCCAGGAACCAGGAGGAAGGAGAAGGTAGCAAGGGAAGTTACTGCTACTGTTATGTATATATTGTTATAGTAAATAAACGTTATTATTTTGTATCCTTAAAACTCGTGCTGGATTCTTCGGGGCCCTTACAAAACCGACTGGAACCCAGCTACTCTTGTCCTGTACTTTGGGTGTGGCTACCTCTCTGTAACTCTTCTCTTTTACCCCCTCTGCCTCCCGGATGATCCGAAGTTCATCCAGCTCCAGCTCCCGAACACGGTTTGTTTCGAATCACTAGCTTTCGGAGCATTGCTCCTTCCTCAGGATTCAAAACAAACCTGTTGGATTTTAACCTGGTGTTTTTGTAAGACTTCTTACTAAATTAAATCTGGAATCAGTGTCATACCCCAATCTGGTTTTCTTCCTGATGATTAATTAACTCGAATTACATATTAAGATTGAAGGCACAGTTTTCAGTACCTGCTCCAATCTCCATTCACTCGATACCAGCTCCAATCTCCATTCACTTGGTACCAGCTCCATCCATCTCAATGGATTATCTCAATTGAGATAAACTCAATCTTGTCACAATTACCCCACATAAGATGGCCGCCGTACTTGCGCTCTCTTGCTCACTGCCCTGATAAATATGGCTGGCGCACATGCTACCAGTGCCACTTGCTCATTGCCCCCTATAAAGATGGCGACGATTAACCTGGGCCAGTTCCCAGTGAAAGGGTTCAGTGTTCATTCACCCCGCTTTGTTTTGCGCGGCGCCGATAGCTTGTCGCTGAGGATTTGGGCCTGATGCCGTGAGTTTATGAAGCCTCCCAACCCACGTTCTGCCTGTCTCTCTTTCGCTGTTCACGACTTTGTTTTCCGCATCTCACTCGATCTTTGTAAAACTTACATTTTAAATCCGCTGGTTTCTGTTCTCGCTGTCCGTCTTCACGGACTGTACATGCTCCTGATCACAAGGATTGACGGCATCCCCGGACCTATTGGAAGAGGGGTGGGTGGTCGGGCGGGCCTGGAAGACCGAGAGGGAGCGGCTGGTCTGCCAATCAATCGGAGTGAACGAGGGGCGGGACTGGAGGACTGAGAGGGAGCGGCTGGTCCTCCAACCAGTCGGAGTGAATGAGGGCCCCCTCATTGGCTGAACGCTGCATCATTCTCAAAGCCGATTGGTGGAAACTGGAGACGAGTGGACTTTTGTAACTTTAAACATGGTGAGGTGCTGGGGTTGGATTGGGTGAGTACAGTGGGTTCCAGAAATATACATATATAGACAAAGTCAAAGATGCAAGACGATACTTTGAATGCTAGCATTTGCAGGTAATTAAGTCTTTACAGATCCAGAGAGAGGGGGTATTCCCAGGTTGAAGAGATGTGAATTGTCTCAAGCCAGGACAGTTGGTAGGATTTTGCAAGCCCAGGCTAGATGTTGGTGGGTGAATGTAATGCGACATGAATCCCAGGTCCTGGTTGAGGCCGTTTCTGGAACCCACCTCTTCATTCACCGGAAGGAGCAGTGTGCTGAAAACTAGTGCTTTGAAACAAACCTGTTGGACTTTAACCTGGTGTTGTAAGACTTCTTACTAACTTTAAGCAGATGAAACCCTGTAGGTGAGAAGCAAACATTTCAACATGTGTTGCTAAAATATGACTGCATGACGGAGCAATGTACAAGCTTTACAAGGCTGACTTCAAGGAAATAACTGGGCAGACAGGGAATGTCCCCATTAGAAAAGGAGAATCCCTGGTTTTAGTAAATGAACAGGCACAAGGGTTTGGACAGATTAGGGCAGTCATTTGCGAGTGGGTGGCGGGAGGGTCATGGAGCTATCGGTCATGGCGTTCTCGATCATGGGAAGAAGGGCCCAACGGCCATGACCTGCTTTTAAAAATGTCAGCTGCAACCAGCTTTCAGAATACCGGCCAATCCCACGCATGCATTCTCCCTCATCAGTGCGCATGCCTATAGCCCAACGGGGCAGACTGCCTCTTGCTGACGTCAGTACTCTGACCCAGGAGCAGATTTTAAAAATAAAAATGATGGACTCTTCCCGCCAGAAGCAGTGGCAAAGAGCAGGTCATGCGCCGGTACACTGACGTAATATGTTGAGATCCCAGTATTGATCCCAGCGGAACACCATGAGTTACAGACCTCCATTTGGAAATGCACCCCTCCACTGCTGTTCATATTCAATTACTTTTATTCGTAAAGGCACTTTCTTTCTTTTGAACTGATTTTAATTTCCAATGTTTCAAAGAACAAAGAACAAAGAAAAGTACAGCACAGGAATAGGCCCTTCAGCCCTCCATGCCCGTGCCGACCATGCTGCCCGACTAAACTACAATCTTCTACACTTCCTGGGTCCGCATCCCTCTATTCCCATCCTATTCATGTATTTGTCAAGATGCCCCTTAAATGTCACTATCGGCCCTACTTCCACCACCTCCTCCGGTAGCGAGTTCCAGGCACCCACTACCCTCTGTGTAAAAAAAACTTGCCTCGTACATCTACTCTAAACCTTGCCCCTCTCACCTTAAACCTATGCCCCCTAGTAATTGACCCCTCTACCCTGGGGAAAAGCCTCTGACTATCCACTCTGTCTATGCCCCTCATAATTTTGTAGACCCTCATAATTTCAGTGGATTAGAGAAAAGCAACACAAATCACTTAAGTTATAATCTTGGACTCAGACAACAAAAAATACAGCCCACTTAGCACTTCATGCTTTGACTAAAATTAATTTGTTACAACAAAACATACAGATTCTCACAGTTCACAAATATCAGTTAACCGTTGGCCTTATCTCACAGCTACACAAAAATCTGAATTCCCTTTTTCTACAGGAACCCATCTGTTACGCTTTTACCTTAATCTTCTATTTACTTTTACTCCCCTGTTTTTTATTCTGAGAGGGGGTCAGCTTCATTAGATTCCTATGGGAGACATAGAGGGTTTCCTACCTCATTCCATTGCTTTACAATTGTTTCATTTCATTTTCTTACTGATTTTGACTCCCTTATCTGTCTTCTTCAAGGAGTTCACCCTCATTCTTGCTCCGGATGTCTTTACCGAGGCTTCCGGGCCAACCTGTGAGGGGTCGTTGAGTTTATTGCTCATCGTTCCTTCTACTTTAGAACATATGTATAACAATAACAATGACCGCAGAAATCATTTACAAATACTACAGAGAGCGCTGGTGTTTCTCCCTTCACGAACCTTGAAGTCTTAAAAAAAATTTTTTAGTCTTGAAGGCACCTTTTTTCTTCCCATGCAGCTATCGTTAATTTATTAATTAAGATAACTCATCCTAACATGAGTCACCAGCCAGCAATTAAGGCTGCCGAGGCACCCCCCCCCCCTTTCAGCTGGGGTCATGCTATGGCTCTCTCCCTTTCAGCTGAGGGACTCTTATTTATAGAGTCCTTTCGGGGTTCACATCCCATTAAATTAGGGAAACTGCAACGACTAGGCCAATTTGTCGTGGAAATTATAATATAGACAAATTTCTCAAGGTTTGATTTAAGGAAATTTATTTACATAAATATATTTGCGGAGACAGAGTGTTCCGGCTGCATAGCCAGGGCACTGCACTCTGAGATTCGATCCAAGAAAGCATATTTTTATAGTCTGAAATAACAGCTTGAAGTAAATAACCATGTTTATATTAAATAGGCCTTGGAAAGTACGTAAGGTGAAATACGTAGTACGCATGTTCTTGCCCTTGGCTAAAAACAACTCAAGTACACATTTTGTTATCTTTCGGAGGACAAGGTGTTTTCATAATAAGGCTGAGACCAGAATATTAAGCAGTATTTTGTTTATGTTACCTGACCTACTTATTTTCGTTCAAAAGCAGTGTTGAACTAAAGTCAAGCATTTCCCAGCATGCCTCCAAGTTGGCAACTCATTAATTTCCCTTCCACATTTGACCTCAAAAGAGTGGCTGTGCAGCTAACCGTGGTTAGCACTGTTGCTTCACAGTGCCAGGGACACAGGTTCGATTCCTGGCTTGGGTCACTGTCTGTGCGGAGTCTGCACATTGCTCTCTGTGTCTGTGTGGGTTTCCTCCGGGTGCTCTGGTTTCCTCCCACAAGTCCCGAAAGATGTGCAGTTAGGTGAATTAGACATTCTGATATCTCCCTATCTGTACCTGGACAAGCACCGGAATGTGGCAACTAGGGGATTTTCACAGCAACTTCATTACATTGTTAATGTAAGCCTACTTGTGACACTAATAAAGATGATTATACCTGTACTACTTTGGACAAACGCTGGTCTTGACAGAGAAACTCACATTGTATAAAATAATATTTTATAAAATGACCAACTAACATTCAGTTTCATTTTATGTTGATCAGTGTGACATAGTCTCATTATTTAAAACTTCTGCCCTTTACCTATTTAAACAGGTAATGTTCAGTCACAAAAAACTGATCCACTGTGATCCAAAAATAGGATACTACAAATGCTGCAAATCACATTTCAAAACAGATATTGCTGGAATTGCTCAGCAGGTCAAACAGATTCTCTGGAGAGGGAAACAGAGTGAATGTTTCAGATCACATACCTTTTATTCAAATTTAGAGATTTAGTAATTGACAAACAAGTGTGGAGTCAGGAAAAAGAGAAGAGGAGAGGAAGTAAGAACAAACGGTCTTGTGTTAGGATGGAAAATTGGAGTGTTGGAATGAGAAATGGTATGATGGTACAATGTTTCATTGCTGCACTTTGTACTTACGGGAGTGTGTCTCAAGGATAGAGCATTTGACTACACTTCGAGATACATTTGCGGCGTTCAAAAGGCATCTCGATAAATACATGGATAGGATGGGCACAGAGGGGTATGGCACGAGGAAGTGCTGAGGGTTTTGGCCAAGGGTGGTATCATGACCAGTACAGGCTTGGAGAGCCAAAGCTGTGCTGTATTGTTTTTCGTTCAAGTGGTCATTCATTCAAGTCCATGTGGAGGCCCGACCTGGCCTACTTCAAGACCCGACCCCAGGAACGCCTCGGGAGGAAGCAGACCACGGGACCTAGCCCAACCTGCCTCAGGAAACCATGACCCAGGACCTCCGAAATGGCGGAGACCCCGAACACGCGGCAAAGGTATTCCCATGCCTGCAGAACGCTGGGTCCCATCCGGATCGCAAATAACAGCTTATTTGAGCAACCCCTCTACCTCAACCAATGCCCGGGACCCTGCCAGACACGACCTCAAAACTGTAATCAGCACCCTGGTCCCCGCCAGTGCCCTGGACCACGCCAGACGCAACCATCTACCTTCCACAAAGTCAGACTTCTCCCATCGGATCCCAGGATCATCCAGCTGCAGCTGCCGACCGAGCAATCGAGGGAAACGTGGCGGTCTGCAGGTTAGACTGAAGCAACGCGGTTTCAAGACCCCTCTCCCCAGTATACTGCTGGCAAACGTCTAAGCGATCAAAACAAGCTGGATGAACTTAACGCCAGACTTACCTCTCAGAGGGAAGTAAGAGACTGCTGTGTGCTCTGTTTCACAGAGACATGGCTCACCCCCACCTCACCGGACTGTGCCATACATCCTGAAGGCTTCTCAATTCACCGGGGGGACCGCACCGCGTCATCAGGCAAAGCAAAGGGTGGAGGGGTGTGCCTCCTCATCAACATCTCCTGGTGCTTGGACGTGGCGACCCTGGTGACCTACTGCTCCCCGGACCTGGAATACATGACCGTGAAGTGCCGCCGATACTATCTTCCACATGAGTTCACTTCAGCCATTATGACAGCGGTCTACATCCCACCCCAGGCAGAAGTGAGGAAGACGCTGGACGAACTGTACAGTTATAAACAACTACGAAACAAAACACCCAGAGGCCTTGTTCATCGTGGCCAGAGACTTCAACAAGGCCAACCTCAAGAGTGTACAGCCAAAATTCCACCAGCACATCTCCTGTCCCACCAGGGGCAACAACACTCTTTACCACTGCTCCTCAAAAATCAAGGGCGCCTACCGCTCCATCCTCCGACCGCGCTTTGGGAAATCAGACCAGAAGTCAGTGCTCCTTTTCCTGGCATACAAGCTAAGAAGATCGTGCAGTGCTGGTCCGAGGATACAGAAGAGCTCTTAGTGACTGCTTGGAGACAGTGGACTGGTCCATATTTAAGAACTCAGCGACCAACTTAAATGAGTATGCCACCACCCTCACAGACTTCATCAGCAAATGTGTGGATGACTGCTTGCCAAAGAAAGCAGTACGTACATAGAACATAGAACGATACAGCGCAGTACAGGCCCTTCGGCCCACGATGTTGCACCGACATGGGAAGTCAAAAAACAAAAGCCATCTAACCTACACTATGCCATTATCATCCATATGCTTATCCAATAAACGTTTAAATGCCCTCAATGTTGGCGAGTTCACTACTGTTGCAGGTAGGGCATTCCACGGCCTCACCATTCTTTGCATAAAGAACCTACCTCTGACCTCTGTCCTATATCTATTACCCCTCAGTTTAAGGCTATGTCCCCTCGCGCTCGCCATTTCCATCCGCGGGAGAAGGCTCTCACTGTCCACCCTATCTAACCACCTGATCATTTTGTATGCCTCTATTAAGCCTCCTCTTAACCTTCTTCTCTCTAACGAAAACAACCTCAAGTCCATCAGCCTTTCCTCATAAGATTTTCCCTCCATACCAGGCAACATCCTGGTAAATCTCCTCTGCACCCGTTCCAAAGCTTCCACGTCCTTCCTATAATGAGGTGACCAGAACTGTACGCAATACTCCAAATGCGGCCGTACCAGAGTTTTGTACAGCTGAAACATGACCTCATGACTCCGGAACTCAATCCCTCTACCAATAGTGAGACCACACCAAGAGTATTGTTTGTAGTTTTGGTGTTCTTATCTGAGGAAGGATGTTCTTGCTATGGAGGGCATGCAGCGAAGGTTTACCAGGCTGAGTCCTGGGATGGCAGGACATTCATAGAAGGAGAGATGGTTGGCATTATATTCATCTGGAAGATTATATTAGTTTTTCATCCGAACTTGCAAAATTCTAACTGGATTAGACAGAGTAGGTTCATAAAAATGTTCCCAATGATGGAGAGTCCAGAAGTAGGATCATAGTTTGAGGATAATCCCATACAGTACCTGTCTGTAGGAATCTTGTATTTATAGGATGTTAACTCCTGGCTAACTCGCCAATTGTAAAGAATCTGTAATTGATAGGATCTTAACTTGCCGAACTATGCCAATTTGGGGGAAGCTTAGTTGATGAATCAAAGTCCTGGTGCACTACGACAAGTTGTAAGATTTGTAACATTTCTGGACTATGCCAAGTTGTTGGATTCCTGGTATTATTCGATTGTGTAAAGTTGAAGGAATTTATATCATTTCTGCTATTCGGTTACCAGTAGCACTTTGCGAATACTGGAACTCAGCAGAAACTTAAGTTAAAACTTCTCAGGTGCCAAAAAGAATTGTTTTATTTGTAGTTGCTTGATTACAATTTGAAAGTCATTTAAAAGGCAATTCGTAGACAATTCGAAGCTTTCAGAGAATTACAGACATTATCTTTTTGCTTAGGCAGACAGCTCGAAAGTAACTTTTAAAAGGTCAAAGTCTGGCGATGAAACATGATGAGAGAGAGAGAGCTAATCTTCAGCTAAACGCAAACTCAAAGTCAAAAGTACAAAACAGACTAACAGACTGACAGAATCAAAAAATCAAAAGACAAAACCTAAAATGGCAGGCGGAAACTTTTCAGTTATACACTTTCATATCTGTCATAAATCATCTAATCACACCCCAATATAATCCTAATTGGTTTGGGTTAGACTCAAACACATTTGATTTGATGGCAAGCCGTCCATCTTCAATGTGCAACATCAGCTTTTAATTGTTTCATGTCTACATGTTATGGAATGTGATATTCTGCTAATCCGTACCAGCAATAGACTGGTTTTAAGCGAGCTTAGCTAATGTAACAATGGAGACTTCATATTGACAAAGATTGAGTAAAATATCAATGCTCTTACAAACTGCATTGGTCTCCTGCCACCTCGTTGCCATGGAACTCAGTCCTTGTCCTTGACAATTAGCACAAGCAGTGTCAAATTGTCTTGCAACTGTGCTGTTTTAATGTCACACTGACTTTAAAAATATGCATTTGCCAGAACAACGGACCTCAGTAAAAGTGAATTATGCTGTATAAATGGGTATTTAAAACTGGGGCTTAATATTTATGCTTAAACAGCTATCTTTTACCTATGCTAGTTGTATTCGAAATACCTGACTTCTACAGTCGGCCCTTTGATGAATCGAAAAATTAAGTGAGATATATCACCATAAGATAAAAGACATCATTAATGCGATAGGATAGGTAAAAGCGCAAAGAATAACTCATTCATATTGTCATTACAGTTTTAAACAATAGAATGGACACTTAACATTGCAACAGGCATTTCAAAATAATTATTATAATTAACAAATTAATCAAATTTGATCACATTGGTATGTTATGTAAATGATGAATACAACTACACAGGAGAATAGGATTATTCTTATTGTGGACATTTCAGTGTGTCCAAACCACCCACAAATTTTATCCCAGAGAGAGATAAATTGGGGCGGATCAAGTTTTTTGATTTCTTTTTGGATATGTCATGCCAAATCTTTAACTTCTTTAGAGTTATCGGGAATGAAAGTACAACATTCTGCACCAATCACGGTGCAGGTCCACCTTTTTCGGCTAGCACATAGTCAAGTGCCATTCGGCTCTGCAATACCACGGCCAACATTCCACAGATCTTAACATCGATACACTGATTGAAAATTGATATCATGTTTACACAATTCAGCAACAAACAATTATAATAACTTCATGTATACAAATAAAATGATTATACAATAAAAGTTGAACATATGATCTAGTAATAAATGGTAAAATGATTATCAAAATTGATGTCAAGTCTTTGACATCCCCCGGACTACACACAAAAGCCTGTTGAAAGGGTTAACTTTCCTGCAGAAACAAAAAGAGGCGAATAGCTTGGAATGATACCATTCGCATCTCCAAACTCCCTTTTCTGTCACTCAAATGGGCTGGGAGTAAAAGCTGGACTGCTGCCAAATTCCCGCCATCAAATGTCTTTGAACGATCTGTTCTTCTGGAACATAGACTTGCTTCCAATCAAAGTTTTTAAAAAAAACCAGCTTCCACATTGTTTGAAGTCTTAACCTCCAGGCCAATTCTAAACATTTACTTTAAAATATCAAATACAATAACTTATTAAATATATAACTGAACCAATCTTGTGCTGCATCCTGATTTTCTGTAGATGAATCTGTCGACTCTGCCAAAGGAAACACAGCTAACAAGATATGCCAACCTCTTTAAATTAATAAAGCAACGTTCAGAACAATGACAGCCCTCCCAAGTTGACAGTTCTTGGCAACTTCCTAGCGACACGTGGAGGGTTCCTTAGCTGCTTTTTGGCAGCCGTTCTGCTCCGAGTAAGTTCCCCTCCTCGCCTGGAAACCCTCTGTCCTAAGTAAACATTTCTCCGGGCAACCTGTGCACTGCAAAAGCTAGCCCCGTGACTATCAGCACTGAGATGGTTCAAGACCACCCGCAAGTCTTTGTCATGATCACCTTCACCGATGGAGGTCATCAGAACACCATCCCCACACCGGACAATGGTGGAAGGCCGAACAGGCAGCCGCCCGAGATGATTCCGTAAAGCCATGTGGTAAACAGTTGGGCTACCATGACACTGTTGCTGATCAACAGTAAAAGCAAACCATGGTTGTAGCTGCTTAGCCAGTGCTGCTGACCAGAAGCCAAACTGGGTGTGTCTTGTTGGTACGTGTTACATGGTTGACCATGAGGTGGAAATATATTGTAGTGAACATTGTCTACTTCATTATCATCTCTCGAATCCATCCGTTGTTTTTGATAGCATTTTGCCATCCAGTGTCCTACTCTACCACAGAAAAGACATTGTGGTATTTTCTTACATGATTTTAATGGAGCAAGGGTACATGTTTGCCCTGGCGCTGGTGGTGAAATTGTAGTTACTGCTGATATTCCTGCAGGTGCTGCAACAGCCGCCGTTGGAGCAGCAGGTAACATGGGCTGGATTTGAGCAATAGGCTGCATTTGAGCAGCTGCAATGTTAAAAGTTGCCTGATTGTGCAAACCACGATCTATCTGAATGCATCGGTCAACTATGTCTCGGTATGTGCCAGCTGTGGCCCAAGCTGGTAAAACCAAATTCAAGGCAGCAGAAACTTCAGGTTTAACACCAGCTATAAAAGCCGTTTTTAATGGACTTAAAGTGCTTGCATCCCATGTGTCATTTTCCTGGTCGAGTGTCATCCCTGAATATTCCATCCAAGTATGTAAAAATCTTTCCTCAAAATCCTGAATATCTTCATTATTTTTTTGAATGCAAGATGTGATCTTAGACTAATTTGTCCTCGGGGGGGCGAAATTTTAATAGCCAATTCTTGACTGCTAGCCAACCAGCTTCTAAAGTTTGCAAATCGTCTCCAAGAGCAACTTCTACTTCATTTCTAAGGGTTGAAATTACACGAGTACCTAGCATGATAGTCAGAATTTGTACTCCATCAAATGGGTGGAGACTGTAAATGGCTTGTAATCTGTGAATTCCATCCCATGTGGTCATACCACCCTTTTTAGGGTGTGGAAGATCTTTGGACCATTCGTCAATTTTCGAAGGATCAATCTGTTCATGGACCCACTGGTGGTCAAATATGTTTTTAGTGATAGTTTCACCATCTTCTTCTATTTTTTTGCTTCCAACTCTAACCCGTTTGCGTTTTAAAGGGGCTAGTCGAATTACTTTAGTATTTTGTATTGTAGGAACACTATCTTCGTCTGATTCACCTGACAGAGGAAATAATTTATTTTTAACAATTGATCTCGGCTGTGTAATAGCCGATTGTGCCACTAGGTGGGGTGCTTGGGCTGCTTTCTGAGTTTGTTCACATTTCTGCACAGAAAGCCTGTTTGTCAAAGAATTGCAGTGTTCAGTTACGTTGTTTATATCTTTCTAAAACACATCTTTCTTTCATTAACTTGCAATTTTCAAGTTCAATTCGCTCAGTTTTTAATGGCAATTGTCGGTATTTTGGCTCCACTTCAAAAACTGGATTTTGGAATTCTGTTATTTGAAAAGATAACTGCTGGAGTTCAGAGGTTTTGTTTTGCAAATCAGTTTTAATTTCATCATAACGCTCAAGTTTGGGTTTTGCAACTCGCAAATCTGTTTTAATTTCATCATAATGCTCAAGTTTGGATTTTCCAACTTGCAAATCTGTTTTAATTTCATCATAATGCTCAAGTTAGGGATTTTGCATCTTGCAAATCTGTTTTAATTTCAGCATAATGCTCAAGTTTGGATATTGCATCTCGCAAGTCTTCAACATCTGCAATTAGTTGGTCTTTAGTGGACTGAAGCTGATGATCACTTTTATTTTTAACAATGATCTCTTGCTGACTGTGTATCTGTCCCGTAATTACTAGGGACCATTTTACACATTCTGCACCGTGTAATCGTGTGCATTTTCCCCATGCTCTCTTGATATTATTGAAGGTCCACTGTCCTCTGGGAATATCATACTTTGATTTAATTTTTTTTGAGGTTTCACATAGGTTAAATTGTCTACGAGTGAAAGATCTACAATCCCCCAACATATCTCCAACAGAAACATCTGGTATTCCAGTACCCCCCTTGGGTGTAGTGGGGAGTAATTTTCTGCCTGCTAAAGGCTCTGAATCTACACTTTGATTTGGATCAGCCATAAAGTTTCTTGATCGCTGACTGCGGTGACTATTTTTTTCAGTCCCGTTTTATTTTAGTTACTGCAGTGACTAATCTTCCAGCCACGTCTACGTTAGTCTCAGCGACTGTCACTTGATTTATTTAACACAGTCTATAAAAAATGTTCTTTTCAAGGGTCGAAGTACTGATTGATGCGGCTTTAAGACTTTTAATGGGTGAAAAAGATATTTCTTACCCTAGTCTAGTCGTGGGTTCCGGCTGTCTTCTGGGCCTCCTCCGATTATCTCCGAAGCTTTCCGAAGGTTCCGGACCGCCTCTGATTATCTTTGAAGCTTTCTGTCGTCACCTGGGCCTCCGAAGGCCGTTCAGCACTGCTCCCCTCCTGCCATGATTATGCCAATTGTAGGAATCTTGTATTTATAGGATGTTAACTCCTAGCTAACTCGCCAATTGTAAAGAATCTGTAATTGATAGGATCTTAACTTGCCGAACTACGCCAAGTTGGGGGAAGCTTAGTTGATGAATCAAAGTCCTGGTGCACTACGACAAGTTGTAAGATTTGTAATATTTCTGGACTATGCCAAGTTGTTGGATTCCTAGTATTATTCGACTGTGTAAAGTTGAAGGAATTTATATCATTTCTGCTATTCGGTTACCAGTAGCACTTTGCGAATACTGGGACTCAGCAGAAGCTTCAGTTAAAACTTCTCAGGTGCCAAAAAGAATTGTTTTATTTGTAGTTGCTTGATTACAATTTGGAAGTCATTTAAAAGGCAATTCGTAGACAATTCGAAGCTTTCAGAGAATTACAGACATTATCTTTTTGCTGAGGCAGACAGCTCGAAAGTAACTTTTAAAAGGTCAAAGTCTGGCGATGAAACATGATGAGAGAGAGAGAGCTAATCTTCAGCTAAACGCAAACTCAAAGTCAAAAGTACAAAACAGACTAACAGACTGACAGAATCAAAAAATCAAAAGACAAAACCTAAAATGGCAGGCGGAAACTTTTCAGTTATACACTTTCATATCTGTCTTAAGTCATCTAACCACACCCCAATATAATCCTAATTGGTTTGGGTTAGACTCAAACACATTTGATTTGATGGCAAGCCGTCCATCTTCAATGTGCACCATCAGCTTTTAATTGTTTCATGTCTATATGTTATGGAATGTGATATTCTGCTAATCTTTACCAGCAATAGACTGGTTTTAAGCGAGCTTAGCTAATGTAACAATGGAGACTTCATATTGACAAAGATTGAGTAAAATATCAATGCTCTTACAAACTGCATTGGACTCCTGCCACCTCGTTGCCATGGAATTCAGTCCTTGTCCTTGACAATTAACGCAAGCAGTGTCAAATTGTCTTGCAACTGTGCTGTTTTAATGTCACACTGACTTTGAAAATATGCATTTGCCAGAACAACGGACCTCAGTAAAAGTGAATTATGCTGTATAAATGGGTATTTAAAACTGGGGCTTAATATTTATGCTTAAACAGCTATCTTTTACCTATGCTAGTTGTATTCGAAATACCTGGCTTCTACACTGTCCCAGTAGTATTTGGTTTAGGGGTTGGTTTAGCACAGTGGGCTAAACAGCTGGTAATGCAGAACAATGCCAGTAATGCGGGTTCAATTCCCGTACTGGCCTCCTCGACCAGGCGCCGAAATGTGGTGACTAGGGGCTTTTCACAGTAACTTCATTGAAGCCTACTTGTGACAATAAGCTATTATTATATTATAATACAGCACAGGAACAGGCCGTTCAGCCCTCCAAGCTTGTACCGGTCATAATACTAACCTTTGCCAAAACCCTCATACCTCCTTGTGCCGTATCCTCCCATACCCATCCTATCCATGTGTTTGTCAAGATGCCTTTTGAACGCCGTTAATGTATCTGCTTCCATCACCTCCCCTGGCAACGTGTTCCAGACACTCACCGCCGTTAAACACCAGTCGCATAGTAATTGACTTTTCCACCCTGGGAAAAAGATTCTGACTATCCACTCAGTGAGATATGATCAGTTACTGAGTGAGTGAGTCTGTATAAATATATAAATATAACTCTTAGACACAGCTTGTGTCACAGTTCCATGAGGTCTGATCACTTACTGAGTGAGTTTGTATAAATGTAACTCAGATAGACATATCTTGTGTCAGAACTCCGTGAGATCTGATCAATTAGCGGTTGGCTCTACAAATGTAACTGAGAGAGACAAAGTTTGTGTCACAGCTCAGTGAGATGTAATTATATACTGAGTGAGTGAGTCTGTGAATATTACTGAAATAGACACTGCTTGATCACCACTGAGTGAGTCAGTCTGTACAAATATTATTCAGACATGTTCTTTTGGATCAGACCTGTGGAGAATGAAGCTCTGAACTAACCACTGGATTTCTGTTCTCCACAATTGGGAAAAGGCGATTTTTTTTCCCAAACATTTACAATGACTAATAAGTCAATAAAGTTGATTTGTTGTGAACCGAATTATTGGTAGAATGCGAATGAAGGTGTGGGATTGACCCATAACACGAGTCATCACTTTACATAGAACATAGAAAATACAGCACAGAACAGGCCCTTCGGCCCACGATGTTGTGCCGAACCTTTGTCCTAGATTAATCATAGATTATCATAGAATTTACAGTGCAGAAAGAGGCCATTCGGCCCTTTGAGTCTGCACCGGCTCTTGGAAAGAGCACCCTACCCAAACTCAACACCTTCACCCAACACCAAGGGCAATTTGGACATTAAGGGCAATTTATCATTGGCCAATTCACCTAACCCGCACATCTTTGGATTGTGGGAGGAAACCGGAGCACCCGGAGGAAACCCACGCAGACACGGGGAGGACGTGCAGACTCCGCACAGTCAGTGACCCAAGCCGAAATCGAACCTGGGACCCAGGAGCTGTGAAGCAATTGTGCTATCCAAAATGCTACCGTGCTGCCCTTGAGAACAAATAAATCTACACTATATCATTTAACCGTAATCCATGTACCTATCCAATAGCTGCTTGAAGGTCCCTAATGTTTCCGACTCAACTACTTCCACAGGCAGTGCATTCCATGCCCCCATTTCGGCGTGAGAACAGCTGGTGAGTCAGTTTCAGCGGGAGCATTGCGGAAGTGGTTGCTGGGAGGTAAGTCTGTCCTTTAAAAGCACTTGTCTTTGCAGGGGCAGGCCAGTCGATTTCGGCGGGAGAACAGCTGGTGAGTCAGTTTCAGAGGGAGCATTGCGGAAGTGCTGGCTGGGAGGTAAGTCTGTCCTTTAAAAGCACTCGTTTTTGCAGGGGCAGGCCAGTCGATTTTGGCGGGAGAACAGCTGGTGAGTCAGTTTCAGCGGGAGCATTGCGGAAGTGCTGGCTGGGAGGTAAGTCTGTCCTTTAAAAGCACTCGTTTTTGCAGGGGCAGGCCAGTCGATTTCGGCGGGAGAACAGCTGGTGAGTCAGTTTCAGCGGGAGCATTGCGGAAGTGGTTGCTGGGAGGTAAGTCTGTCCTTTAAATGCACTTGTCTTTGCAGGGGCAGCCCAGTCGATTTCGGCGGGAGAACAGCTGGTGAGTCAGGTTCAGCGGGAGCATTGCGGAAGTGGTTGCTGGGAGGTAAGTCTGTCCTTTAAAAGCACTTGTCTTTGCAGGGGCAGGCCAGTCGATTTCGGCGGGAGAACAGCTGGTGAGTCAGTTTCAGCGGGAGCATTGCGGAAGTGGTTGCTGGGAGGTAAGTCTGTCCTTTAAAAGCACTTGTCTTTGCAGGGGCAGGCCAGTCGATTTCGGCGGGAGAACAGCTGGTGAGTCAGTTTCAGCGGGAGCATTGCGGAAGTGGTTGCTGGGAGGTAAGTCTGTCCTTTAAAAGCACTCGTTTTTGCAGGGGCAGGCCAGTCGATTTCGGCGGGAGAACAGCTGGTGAGTCAGTTTCAGCGGGAGCATTGCGGAAGTGGTTGCTGGGAGGTAAGTCTGTCCTTTAAAAGCACTTGTCTTTGCAGGGGCAGGCCAGTCGATTTCGGCGGGAGAACAGCTGGTGAGTCAATTTCAGCGAGAGCATTGCGGAAGTGGTTGCTGGGAGGTAAGTCAACCTTTAAAAGCACGTGTCTTTGCAGGGGCAGGCCAGTCGATTTCGGCGTGAGAACAGCTGGTGAGTCAGTTTCAGCGGGAGCATTGCGGAAGTGGTTACTGGGAGGTAAATCTGTCCTTTAAAAGCACTTGTCTTTGCTGGGGCAGGCCAGTCGATTTCGGCGGGAGAACAGCTGGAGAGTCAGTTTCAGCGGGAGCATTGCGGAAGTGGTTGCTGGGAGGTAAGTCTGTCCTTTAAAAGCACTTGTCTTTGCAGGGGCAGGCCAGTCGATTTCGGCGGGAGAACAGCTGGTGAGTCAATTTCAGCGAGAGCATTGCGGAAGTGGTTGCTGGGAGGTAAGTCAACCTTTAAAAGCACGTGTCTTTGCAGGGGCAGGCCAGTCGATTTCGGCGTGAGAACAGCTGGTGAGTCAGTTTCAGCGGGAGCATTGCGGAAGTGCTGGCTGGGAGGTAAGTCTGTCCTTTAAAAGCACTCGTTTTTGCAGGGGCAGGCCAGTCGATTTCGGCGGGAGAACAGCTGGTGAGTCAGTTTCAGCGGGAGCATTGCGGAAGTGGTTGCTGGGAGGTAAGTCTGTCCTTTAAAAGCACTTGTCTTTGCAGGGGCAGGCCAGTCGATTTCGGCGGGAGAACAGCTGGTGAGTCAGTTTCAGCGGGAGCATTGCGGAAGTGGTTGCTGGGAGGTAAGTCTGTCCTTTAAATGCACTTGTCTTTGCAGGGGCAGGCCAGTCGATTTTGGCGTGAGAACAGCTGGTGAGTCAGTTTCAGCGGGAGCATTGCGGAAGTGGTTGCTGGGAGGTAAATCTGTCCTTTAAAAGCACTTGTCTTTGCTGTGGCAGGCCAGTCGATTTCGGCGGGAGAACAGCTGGTGAGTCAGTTTCAGCGGGAGCATTGCGGAAGTGGTTGCTGGGAGGTAAGTCTGTCCTTTAAAAGCACTTGTCTTTGCAGGGGCAGGCCAGTCGATTTCGGCGTGAGAACAGCTGGTGAGTCAGTTTCAGCGGGAGCATTGCGGAAGTGGTTGCTGGGAGGTAAGTCGGTCCTTTAAATGCACTTGTCTTTGCAGGGGCAGCCCAGTCGATTTCGGCGGGAGAACAGCTGGTGAGTCAGTTTCAGCGGGAGCATTGCGGAAGTGGTTGCTGGGAGGTAAGTCTGTCCTTTAAAAGCACTTGTCTTTGCAGGGGCAGGCCAGTTGATTTCGGCGGGAGAACAGCTGGTGAGTCAGTTTCAGCGGGAGCATTGCGGAAGTGCTGGCTGGGAGGTAAGTCTGTCCTTTAAAAGCACTCGTTTTTGCAGGGGCAGGCCAGTCGATTTCGGCGGGAGAACAGCTGGTGAGTCAGTTTCAGCGGGAGCATTGCGGAAGTGCTGGCTGGGAGGTAAGTCTGTCCTTTAAAAGCACTCGTTTTTGCAGGGGCAGGCCAGTCGATTTCGGCGGGAGAACAGCTGGTGAGTCAGTTTCAGCGGGAGCATTGCGGAAGTGGTTGCTGGGAGGTAAGTCTGTCCTTTAAATGCACTTGTCTTTGCAGGGGCAGCCCAGTCGATTTCGGCGGGAGAACAGCTGGTGAGTCAGGTTCAGCGGGAGCATTGCGGAAGTGGTTGCTGGGAGGTAAGTCTGTCCTTTAAAAGCACTTGTCTTTGCAGGGGCAGGCCAGTCGATTTCGGCGGGAGAACAGCTGGTGAGTCAGTTTCAGCGGGAGCATTGCGGAAGTGGTTGCTGGGAGGTAAGTCTGTCCTTTAAAAGCACTTGTCTTTGCAGGGGCAGGCCAGTCGATTTCGGCGTGAGAACAGCTGGTGAGTCAGTTTCAGCGGGAGCATTGCGGAAGTGGTTACTGGGAGGTAAATCTGTCCTTTAAAAGCACTTGTCTTTGCTGGGGCAGGCCAGTCGATTTCGGCGGGAGAACAGCTGGAGAGTCAGTTTCAGCGGGAGCATTGCGGAAGTGGTTGCTGGGAGGTAAGTCTGTCCTTTAAAAGCACTTGTCTTTGCAGGGGCAGGCCAGTCGATTTCGGCGGGAGAACAGCTGGTGAGTCAATTTCAGCGAGAGCATTGCGGAAGTGGTTGCTGGGAGGTAAGTCAACCTTTAAAAGCACGTGTCTTTGCAGGGGCAGGCCAGTCGATTTCGGCGTGAGAACAGCTGGTGAGTCAGTTTCAGCGGGAGCATTGCGGAAGTGCTGGCTGGGAGGTAAGTCTGTCCTTTAAAAGCACTCGTTTTTGCAGGGGCAGGCCAGTCGATTTCGGCGGGAGAACAGCTGGTGAGTCAGTTTCAGCGGGAGCATTGCGGAAGTGGTTGCTGGGAGGTAAGTCTGTCCTTTAAAAGCACTTGTCTTTGCAGGGGCAGGCCAGTCGATTTCGGCGGGAGAACAGCTGGTGAGTCAGTTTCAGCGGGAGCATTGCGGAAGTGCTGGCTGGGAGGTAAGTCTGTCCTTTAAAAGCACTCGTTTTTGCAGGGGCAGGCCAGTCGATTTCGGCGGGAGAACAGCTGGTGAGTCAATTTCAGCGAGAGCATTGCGGAAGTGGTTGCTGGGAGGTAAGTCAACCTTTAAAAGCACGTGTCTTTGCAGGGGCAGGCCAGTCGATTTCGGCGTGAGAACAGCTGGTGAGTCAGTTTCAGCGGGAGCATTGCGGAAGTGCTGGCTGGGAGGTAAGTCTGTCCTTTAAAAGCACTCGTTTTTGCAGGGGCAGGCCAGTCGATTTCGGCGGGAGAACAGCTGGTGAGTCAATTTCAGCGAGAGCATTGCGGAAGTGGTTGCTGGGAGGTAAGTCAACCTTTAAAAGCACGTGTCTTTGCAGGGGCAGGCCAGTCGATTTCGGCGTGAGAACAGCTGGTGAGTCAGTTTCAGCGGGAGCATTGCGGAAGTGGTTGCTGGGAGGTAAATCTGTCCTTTAAAAGCACTTGTCTTTGCAGGGGCAGCCCAGTCGATTTCGGCGGGAGAACTGCTGGTGAGTCAGTTTCAGCGGGAGCATTGCGGAAGTGGTTGCTGGGAGGTAAGTCTGTCCTTTAAAAGCACTTGTCTTTGCAGGGGCAGGCCAGTCGATTTCGGCGGGAGAACAGCTGGTGAGTCAGTTTTAGCGGGAGCATTGCGGAAGTGGTTGCTGGGAGGTAAGTCTGTCCTTTAAAAGCACTTGTCTTTGCAGGGGCAGGCCAGTCGATTTCGGCGGGAGAACAGCTGGTGAGTCAGTTTCAGCGGGAGCATTGCGGAAGTGGTTGCTGGGAGGTAAGTCTGTCCTTTAAAAGCACTTGTCTTTGCAGGGGCAGGCCAGTCGATTTCGGCGGGAGAACAGCTGGTGAGTCAGTTTCAGCGGGAGCATTGCGGAAGTGGTTGCTGGGAGGTAAGTCTGTCCTTTAAAAGCACTCGTTTTTGCAGGGGCAGGCCAGTCGATTTCGGCGGGAGAACAGCTGGTGAGTCAGTTTCAGCGGGAGCATTGCGGAAGTGGTTGCTGGGAGGTAAGTCTGTCCTTTAAAAGCACTTGTCTTTGCAGGGGCAGGCCAGTCGATTTCGGCGGGAGAACAGCTGGTGAGTCAATTTCAGCGAGAGCATTGCGGAAGTGGTTGCTGGGAGGTAAGTCAACCTTTAAAAGCACGTGTCTTTGCAGGGGCAGGCCAGTCGATTTCGGCGTGAGAACAGCTGGTGAGTCAGTTTCAGCGGGAGCATTGCGGAAGTGGTTACTGGGAGGTAAATCTGTCCTTTAAAAGCACTTGTCTTTGCTGGGGCAGGCCAGTCGATTTCGGCGGGAGAACAGCTGGAGAGTCAGTTTCAGCGGGAGCATTGCGGAAGTGGTTGCTGGGAGGTAAGTCTGTCCTTTAAAAGCACTTGTCTTTGCAGGGGCAGGCCAGTCGATTTCGGCGTGAGAACAGCTGGTGAGTCAGTTTCAGCGGGAGCATTGCGGAAGTGGTTGCTGGGAGGTAAGTTTGTCCTTTAAAAGCACTTGTCTTTGCAGGGGCAGGCCAGTCGAGTTCGGCGGGAGAACAGCTGGTGAGTCAGTTTCAGCGGGAGCATTGGGGAAGTGGCTGCTGGGAGGTAAGTCTGTCCTTTAAATGCACTTGTCTTTGCAGGGGCAGCCCAGTCGATTTCGGAGGGAGAACAGCTGGTGAGTCAGTTTCAGCGGGAGCATTGCGGAAGTGGTTGCTGGGAGGTAAGTCTGTCCTTTAAATGCACTTGTCTTTGCAGGGGCAGCCCAGTCGATTTCGGCGGGAGAACAGCTGGTGAGTCAGTTTCAGCGGGAGCATTGCGGAAGTGGTTGCTGGGAGGTAAGTCTGTCCTTTAAAAGCACTTGTCTTTGCAGGGGCAGGCCAGTCGATTTCGGCGGGAGAACAGCTGGTGAGTCAGTTTCAGCGGGAGCATTGCGGAAGTGGTTGCTGGGAGGTAAGTCTGTCCTTTAAAAGCACTTGTCTTTGCAGGGGCAGGCCAGTCGATTTCGGCGTGAGAACAGCTGGTGAGTCAGTTTCAGCGGGAGCATTGCGGAAGTGGTTGCTGGGAGGTAAGTCTGTCCTTTAAAAGCACTTGTCTTTGCAGGGGCAGGCCAGTCGATTTCTGCGGGAGAACAGCTGGTGAGTCAGTTTCAGCGGGAGCATTGCGGAAGTGGTTGCTGGGAGGTAAGTCTGTCCTTTAAAAGCACTTGTCTTTGCAGGGGCAGGCCAGTCGATTTCGGCGGGAGAACAGCTGGTGAGTCAGTTTCAGCGGGAGCATTGCGGAAGTGCTGGCTGGGAGGTAAGTCTGTCCTTTAAAAGCACTTGTCTTTGCAGGGGCAGGCCAGTCGAAATCAACGTGAGAACAGCTGGTGAGTCAGTTTCAGCGGGAGCATTGCGGAAGTGGTTGCTGGGAGGTAAGTCTGTCCTTTAAAAGCACTTGTCTTTGCAGGGGCAGGCCAGTCGATTTCGGCGGGAGAACAGCTGGTGAGTCAGTTTCAGCGGGAGCATTGCGGAAGTGCTGGCTGGGAGGTAAGTCTGTCCTTTAAAAGCACGTGTCTTTGCAGGGGCAGGCCAGTCGATTTCGGCGTGAGAACAGCTGGTGAGTCAGTTTCAGCGGGAGCATTGCGGAAGTGGTTGCTGGGAGGTAAGTCTGTCCTTTAAAAGCACTTGTCTTTGCAGGGGCAGGCCAGTCGAGTTCGGCGGGAGAACAGCTGGTGAGTCAGTTTCAGCGGGAGCATTGGGGAAGTGGCTGCTGGGAGGTAAGTCTGTCCTTTAAATGCACTTGTCTTTGCAGGGGCAGCCCAGTCGATTTCGGCGGGAGAACAGCTGGTGAGTCAGTTTCAGCGGGAGCATTGCGGAAGTGGTTGCTGGGAGGTAAGTCTGTCCTTTAAATGCACTTGTCTTTGCAGGGGCAGCCCAGTCGATTTCGGCGGGAAAACAGCTGGTGAGTCAGTTTCAGCGGGAGCATTGCGGAAGTGGTTGCTGGGAGGTAAGTTTGTCCTTTAAAAGCACTTGTCTTTGCAGGGGCAGGCCAGTCGAGTTCGGCGGGAGAACAGCTGGTGAGTCAGTTTCAGCGGGAGCATTGGGGAAGTGGCTGCTGGGAGGTAAGTCTGTCCTTTAAATGCACTTGTCTTTGCAGGGGCAGCCCAGTCGATTTCGGAGGGAGAACAGCTGGTGAGTCAGTTTCAGCGGGAGCATTGCGGAAGTGGTTGCCGGGAGGTAAGTCTGTCCTTTAAATGCACTTGTCTTTGCAGGGGCAGCCCAGTCGATTTCGGCGGGAGAACAGCTGGTGAGTCAGTTTCAGCGGGAGCATTGCGGAAGTGGTTGCTGGGAGGTAAGTCTGTCCTTTAAAACACTTGTCTTTGCAGGGGCAGGCCAGTCGATTTCGGCGGGAGAACAGCTGGTGAGTCAGTTTCAGCGGGAGCATTGCGGAAGTGGTTGCTGGGAGGTAAGTCTGTCCTTTAAAAGCACTTGTCTTTGCAGGGGCAGGCCAGTCGATTTCGGCGGGAGAACAGCTGGTGAGTCAGTTTCAGCGGGAGCATTGCGGAAGTGGTTGCTGGGAGGTAAGTCTGTCCTTTAAAAGCACTTGTCTTTGCAGGGGCAGGCCAGTCGATTTCGGCGGGAGAACAGCTGGTGAGTCAGTTTCAGCGGGAGCATTGCGGAAGTGGTTGCTGGGAGGTAAGTCTGTCCTTTAAAAGCACTTGTCTTTGCAGGGGCAGGCCAGTCGATTTCGGCGGGAGAACAGCTGGTGAGTCAGTTTCAGCGGGAGCATTGCGGAAGTGCTGGCTGGGAGGTAAGTCTGTCCTTTAAAAGCACTTGTCTTTGCAGGGGCAGGCCAGTCGAAATCAACGTGAGAACAGCTGGTGAGTCAGTTTCAGCGGGAGCATTGCGGAAGTGGTTGCTGGGAGGTAAGTCTGTCCTTTAAAAGCACTTGTCTTTGCAGGGGCAGGCCAGTCGATTTCGGCGGGAGAACAGCTGGTGAGTCAGTTTCAGCGGGAGCATTGCGGAAGTGCTGGCTGGGAGGTAAGTCTGTCCTTTAAAAGCACGTGTCTTTGCAGGGGCAGGCCAGTCGATTTCGGCGTGAGAACAGCTGGTGAGTCAGTTTCAGCGGGAGCATTGCGGAAGTGGTTACTGGGAGGTAAATCTGTCCTTTAAAAGCACTTGTCTTTGCTGGGGCAGGCCAGTCGATTTCGGCGGGAGAACAGCTGGAGAGTCAGTTTCAGCGGGAGCATTGCGGAAGTGGTTGCTGGGAGGTAAGTCTGTCCTTTAAAAGCACTTGTCTTTGCAGGGGCAGGCCAGTCGATTTCGGCGGGAGAACAGCTGGTGAGTCAGTTTCAGCGGGAGCATTGCGGAAGTGCTGGCTGGGAGGTAAGTCTGTCCTTTAAAAGCACGTGTCTTTGCAGGGGCAGGCCAGTCGATTTCGGCGTGAGAACAGCTGGTGAGTCAGTTTCAGCGGGAGCATTGCGGAAGTGGTTGCTGGGAGGTAAGTCTGTCCTTTAAAAGCACTTGTCTTTGCAGGGGCAGGCCAGTCGAGTTCGGCGGGAGAACAGCTGGTGAGTCAGTTTCAGCGGGAGCATTGGGGAAGTGGCTGCTGGGAGGTAAGTCTGTCCTTTAAATGCACTTGTCTTTGCAGGGGCAGCCCAGTCGATTTCGGCGGGAGAACAGCTGGTGAGTCAGTTTCAGCGGGAGCATTGCGGAAGTGGTTGCTGGGAGGTAAGTCTGTCCTTTAAAAGCACTTGTCTTTGCAGGGGCAGGCCAGTCGATTTCGGCGGGAGAACAGCTGGTGAGTCAGTTTCAGCGGGAGCATTGCGGAAGTGGTTGCTGGGAGGTAAGTCTGTCCTTTAAAAGCACTTGTCTTTGCAGGGGCAGGCCAGTCGATTTCGGCGTGAGAACAGCTGGTGAGTCAGTTTCAGCGGGAGCATTGCGGAAGTGGTTGCTGGGAGGTAAGTCTGTCCTTTAAAAGCACTTGTCTTTGCAGGGGCAGGCCAGTCGATTTCGGCGGGAGAACAGCTGGTGAGTCAGTTTCAGCGGGAGCATTGCGGAAGTGGTTGCTGGGAGGTAAGTCAGTCCTTTAAAAGCACTTGTCTTTGCAGGGGCAGGCCAGTCGATTTCGGCGGGAGAACAGCTGGTGAGTCAGTTTCAGCGGGAGCATTGCGGAAGTGCTGGCTGGGAGGTAAGTCTGTCCTTTAAAAGCACTTGTCTTTGCAGGGGCAGGCCAGTCGAAATCAACGTGAGAACAGCTGGTGAGTCAGTTTCAGCGGGAGCATTGCGGAAGTGGTTGCTGGGAGGTAAGTCTGTCCTTTAAAAGCACTTGTCTTTGCAGGGGCAGGCCAGTCGAGTTCGGCGGGAGAACAGCTGGTGAGTCAGTTTCAGCGGGAGCATTGGGGAAGTGGCTGCTGGGAGGTAAGTCTGTCCTTTAAATGCACTTGTCTTTGCAGGGGCAGCCCAGTCGATTTCGGCGGGAGAACAGCTGGTGAGTCAGTTTCAGCGGGAGCATTGCGGAAGTGGTTGCTGGGAGGTAAGTCTGTCCTTTAAAAGCACTTGTCTTTGCAGGGGCAGGCCAGTCGATTTCGGCGGGAGAACAGCTGGTGAGTCAGTTTCAGCGGGAGCATTGCGGAAGTGGTTGCTGGGAGGTAAGTCTGTCCTTTAAAAGCACTTGTCTTTGCAGGGGCAGGCCAGTCGATTTCGGCGGGAGAACAGCTGGTGAGTCAGTTTCAGCGGGAGCATTGCGGAAGTGCTGGCTGGGAGGTCAGTCTGTCCTTTAAAAGCACGTGTCTTTGCAGGGGCAGGCCAGTCGATTTCGGCGGGAGAACAGCTGGTGAGTCAGTTTCAGCGGGAGCATTGCGGAAGTGGTTGCTGGGAGGTAAGTCTGTCCTTTAAAAGCACTTGTCTTTGCAGGGGCAGGCCAGTCGATTTCGGCGGGAGAACAGCTGGTGAGTCAGTTTCAGCGGGAGCATTGCGGAAGTGGTTGCTGGGAGGTAAGTCTGTCCTTTAAAAGCACTTGTCTTTGCAGGGGCAGGCCAGTCGATTTCGGCGGGAGAACAGCTGGTGAGTCAGTTTCAGCGGGAGCATTGCGGAAGTGGTTGCTGGGAGGTAAGTCTGTCCTTTAAATGCACTTGTCTTTGCAGGGGCAGCCCAGTCGATTTCGGCGGGAGAACAGCTGGTGAGTCAGTTTCAGCGGGAGCATTGCGGAAGTGGTTGCTGGGAGGTAAGTCTGTCCTTTAAAAGCACTTGTCTTTGCAGGGGCAGGCCAGTCGATTTCGGCGGGAGAACAGCTGGTGAGTCAGTTTCAGCGGGAGCATTGCGGAAGTGGTTGCTGGGAGGTAAGTCTGTCCTTTAAAAGCACTTGTCTTTGCAGGGGCAGGCCAGTCGATTTCGGCGTGAGAACAGCTGGTGAGTCAGTTTCAGCGGGAGCATTGCGGAAGTGGTTGCTGGGAGGTAAGTCTGTCCTTTAAAAGCACTTGTCTTTGCAGGGGCAGGCCAGTCGATTTCGGCGGGAGAACAGCTGGTGAGTCAGTTTCAGCGGGAGCATTGCGGAAGTGCTGGCTGGGAGGTAAGTCTGTCCTTTAAAAGCACTTGTCTTTGCAGGGGCAGGCCAGTCGATTTCGGCGGGAGAACAGCTGGTGAGTCAGTTTCAGCGGGAGCATTGCGGAAGTGCTGGCTGGGAGGTAAGTCTGTCCTTTAAAAGCACTTGTCTTTGCAGGGGCAGGCCAGTCGAAATCAATGTGAGAACAGCTGGTGAGTCAGTTTTAGCGGGAGCATTGCGGAAGTGGTTGCTGGGAGGTAAGTCTGTCCTTTAAAAGCACTTGTCTTTGCAGGGGCAGGCCAGTCGAGTTCGGCGGGAGAACAGCTGGTGAGTCAGTTTCAGCGGGAGCATTGGGGAAGTGGCTGCTGGGAGGTAAGTCTGTCCTTTAAATGCACTTGTCTTTGCAGGGGCAGCCCAGTCGATTTCGGCGGGAGAACAGCTGGTGAGTCAGTTTCAGCGGGAGCATTGCGGAAGTGGTTGCTGGGAGGTAAGTCTGTCCTTTAAAAGCACTTGTCTTTGCAGGGGCAGGCCAGTCGATTTCGGCGGGAGAACAGCTGGTGAGTCAGTTTCAGCGGGAGCATTGCGGAAGTGGTTGCTGGGAGGTAAGTCTGTCCTTTAAAAGCACTTGTCTTTGCAGGGGCAGGCCAGTCGATTTCGGCGTGAGAACAGCTGGTGAGTCAGTTTCAGCGGGAGCATTGCGGAAGTGGTTGCTGGGAGGTAAGTCTGTCCTTTAAAAGCACTTGTCTTTGCAGGGGCAGGCCAGTCGATTTCGGCGGGAGAACAGCTGGTGAGTCAGTTTCAGCGGGAGCATTGCGGAAGTGCTGGCTGGGAGGTAAGTCTGTCCTTTAAAAGCACTTGTCTTTGCAGGGGCAGGCCAGTCGAAATCAACGTGAGAACAGCTGGTGAGTCAGTTTCAGCGGGAGCATTGCGGAAGTGGTTGCTGGGAGGTAAGTCTGTCCTTTAAAAGCACTTGTCTTTGCAGGGGCAGGCCAGTCGATTTCGGCGGGAGAACAGCTGGTGAGTCAGTTTCAGCGGGAGCATTGCGGAAGTGGTTGCTGGGAGGTAAGTCTGTCCTTTAAAAGCACTTTTCTTTGCAGGGGCAGGCCAGTCGATTTCGGCGTGAGAACAGCTGGTGAGTCAGTTTCAGCGGGAGCATTGCGGAAGTGGTTGCTGGGAGGTAAGTCTGTCCTTTAAAAGCACTTGTCTTTGCAGGGGAATGCCAGTCGATTTCGGCGTGAGAACAGCTGGTGAGTCTGTTTCAGCGGGAGCATTGCGGAAGTGGTTGCTGGGAGGTAAGTCTGTCCTTTAAAAGCACTCGTTTTTGCAGGGGCAGGCCAGTCGATTTCGGCGGGAGAACAGCTGGTGAGTCAGTTTCAGCGGGAGCATTCCGGAAGTGGTTGCTGGGAGGTAAGTCTGTCCTTTAAAAGCACTTGTGTTTGCCGGGGCAGGCCAGTCAATTTCGGCGGGAGAACAGCTGGTGTGTCAGTTTCAGCGGGAGCATTGCGGAAGTGGTTGCTGGGAGGTAAGTCTGTCCTTTAAAAGCACTTGTCTTTGCAGGGGCAGGCCAGTCGATTTCGGCGGGAGTGGAGCTGGCTGGTTAGTCAATTTCAGCAGGAGATGAGAAATTTTCTTTTTTGTAAATTAGTTTTTTAGGCGGGAACAGGAAGTCGACCCGCGGACGTCTCGGAAGACCCTCACCAATAAATTCTGGTGGAGAGGAAACCCGAGACACTACACGTGTAGTGTCTCCCACCCGCCCTCCTCCTCTAACCTAATAATAAAACCCATTGGTCTGAGGTAAGTACCATATTTTATTATATTATTATTATTTTTAATAAAAATTTGATTTAGTTGTTAGCCAGATATTGGTAGAAATTTAGAGGAATGGCAGGGAAGGGAGTGCAATGTTCCTCCTGCAGGATGTTTGAGGTGAGTGATGCAGTTAGTGTCCCTGCTGATTTTACCTGCAGGAAGTGCTGCCATCTCCAGCTCCTCCAAGACCGAGTTAGGGAACTGGAGCTGGAGTTGGAAGAACTTCGGATCATTCGGGAGGCAGAAGGGGTCATAGATAGCAGCTTCAGGGAATTAGTTACACCAAAGATTGGAGATAGGTGGGTAACTGTAAGAGGGACTGGGAAGAAGCAGTCAGTCCAGGGATCCCCTGCGGTCGTTCCCCTGAGAAACAAGTATACCGCTTTGGATACTTGTGGGGGGGGGACTTACCAGGGGTAAGCCATGGGGTACGGGCCTCTGGCACGGAGTCTGTCCCTGTTGCTCAGAAGGGAAGGGGGGAGAGGAGCAGAGCATTAGAAATTGGGGACTCTATAGTCAGGGGCACAGAGAGACTCACGTTTGGTATGTTGCCTCCCAGGTGCAAGGGTACGTGATGTGTCGGATCGTGTTTTCCGGGTCCTTAGGGGGAGGGGGAGCAGCCCCAAGTCGTGGTCCACATTGGCACTAACGACATAGGTAGGAAAGGGGACAAGGATGTCAGGCAGGCTTTCAGGGAGCTAGGATGGAAGCTCAGAACTAGAACAAACAGAATTGTTATCTCTGGGTTGTTGCCCGTGCCACGTGATAGTGAGATGAGGAATAGGGAGAGAGAGCATTTAAACACGTGGGATGGTGCAGGCGGGAGGGATTCAGATTTCTGGATAACTGGGGCTCTTTCTGGGGAAGGTGGGAACTCTACAGACAGGATGGTCTACATCTGAACCTGAGGGGCACAAATATCCTGGGGGGGGGGGGGGAGATTTGTTAGTGCTCTTTGGGGGGGGGGGGGGGTTTAAACTAATGCAGAAGGGGCATGGGAAACTGGATTGTAGTTTTAGGGTAAGGGAGAATGGGAGTATAGAGGTCAGGAGCACAGATTTGACGTCGCAGGAGGGGGCCAGTGTTCAGGTAGGTGGTTTGAAGTGTGTCTACTTCAATGCCAGGAGTATACGAAACAAGGTAGGGGAACTGGCAGCATGGGTTGGTATCTGGGACTTCGATGTTGTGGCCATTTCGGAGACATGGATAGAGCAGGGACAGGAATGGATGTTGCAGGTTCCGGGGATTAGGTGTTTTTGTAAGCTCAGAGAAGGAGGCAATAGAGGGGGAGGTGTGGCGCTGCTAGTCAACAGCAGTATTACGGTGGCGGAGAGGATGCTAGATGGGGACTCTTCTTCCGAGGTAGTATGGGCTGAAGTTAGAAACAGGAAAGGAGAGGTCACCCTGTTGGGAGGTTTTTATAGGCCTCCTAATAGTTCTAGGGATGTAGAGGAAAGGATGGCGAAGATGATTCTGGATATGAGCGAAAGAAACAGGGTAGTTATTATGGGGGACTTTAACTTTCCATATATTGACTGGAAAAGATATAGTTCGAGTACATTAGATGGGTCGTTTTTTGTACAGTGTGTGCAGGAGGGTTTCCTGAAACAATATGTTGACAGGCCAACAAGAGGCGAGGCCACGTTGGATTTGGTTTTGGGTAATGAACCAGGCCAGGGGTTGGATTTGGAGGTAGGAGAGCACTTTGGGGACAGTGACCACAATTCGGTGACGTTTACGTTAATGATGGAAAGGGATAAGTATCTGCCGCAAGGCAAGAGTTATAGCTGGGGGAAGGGCAATTATGATGCCATTAGACGTGACTGGGGGGGATAAGGTGGAGAAGTAGGCTGCAAGTGTTGGGCACACTGGATAAGTGGGGCTTGTTCAAGGATCAGCTACTGCGTGTTCTTGATAAGTATGTACCGGTCAGACAGGGAGGAAGGCGTCGAGCGAGGGAACCGTGGTTTACCAAGGAAGTGGAATCTCTTGTTAAGAGGAAGAAGAAGGCCTATGTGAAGATGAAGTGTGAAGTTTCGGTTGGGGCGATGGATAGTTACAAGGTAACGAGGAAGGATCTAAAGAGAGAGCTAAGACGAGCACGGAGGGGACATGAGAAGTATTTGGCAGGAAGGATCAAGGAAAACCCAAAAGCTTTCTATAGGTATGTCAGGAATAAGCGAATGACTAGGGAAAGAGTAGGACCAGTCAAGGACAGGGATGGGAAATTGTGTGTGGAGTCTGAAGAGATAGGCGAGATACTAAATGAATATTTTTCGTCAGTATTCACTCAGGAAAAAGATAATGTTGTGGAGGAGAATGCTGAGCCCCAGGCTAATAGAATAGATGGCATTGTGGTACGTAGGGAAGAGGTGTTGGCAATTCTGGACAGGCTGAAAATAGATAAGTCCCCGGGACCTGGTGGGATTTATCCTAGGATTCTCTGGGAGGCCAGGGACGAGATTGCTGGACCTTTGGCTTTGCTTTTTATGTCATCATTGGCTACAGGAATAGTGCCGGAGGACTGGAGGACCACAAATGTGGTCCCTTTGTTCAAAAAGGGGAGCAGAGACAATCCCGGCAACTATAGACTGGTGAGCCTCACGTCTGTAGTGGGTAAAGTCTTGGAGGGGATTATAAGAGACAAGATTTATAATCATCTAGATAGGAATAATATGATCAGGGATCGTCAGCATGGCTTTGTGAAGGGTAGGTCATGCCTCACAAACCTTATCGAGTTCTTTGAGAAGGTGACTGAACAGGTAGACGAGGGTAGAGCAGTTGATGTGGTGTATATGGATTTCAGCAAAGCGTTTGATAAGGTTCCCACGGTAGGCTATTGCAGAAAATACGGAGGTTGGGGATTGAGGGTGATTTAGGGATGTGGATCAGAAATTGGCTAGCTGAAAGAAGACAGAGGGTGGTGGTTGATGGGAAATGTTCAGAATGGCGTACAGTTACAAGTGGAGTACCACAAGGATCTGTTCTGGGGCCGTTGCTGTTTGTCATTTTTATCAATGACCTAGAGGAAGGCGCAGAAGGGTGGGTGATTAAATTTGCAGACGATACTAAAGTCGGTGGTGTTGTCGATAGTGTGGAAGGATGTAGCAGGTTACAGAGGGATATAGATAAGCTGCAAAGCTGGGCTGAGAGGTGGCAAATGGAGTTTAATGTAGAGAAGTGTGAGGTGATTCACTTTGGAAGGAATAACAGGAATGCGGAATATTTGGCTAATGGTAAAGTTCTTGGAAGTGTGGATGAGCAGAGGGATCTAGGTGTCCATGTACATAGATCCCTGAAAGTTGCCACCCAGGTTGATAGGGTTGTGAAGAAGGCCGATGGAGTGTTGGCCTTTATTGGTAGAGGGATTGAGTTCCGGATTCGGGAGGTCATGTTGCAGCTGTACAGAACTCTGGTACGGCCGCATTTGGAGTATTGCGTACAGTTCTGGTCACCGCATTATAGGAAGGACGTGGAGGCTTTGGAGCGGGTGCAGAGGAGATTTACCAGGATGTTGCCTGGTATGGAGGGAAAATCTTATGAGGAAAGGCTGATGGACTTGAGGTTGTTTTCGTTGGAGAGAAGAAGGTTAAGAGGAGACTTAATAGAGGCATACAAAATGATCAGGAGGTTGGATAGGGTGAGAGCCTTCTCCCGCGGATGGATATGGCTGGCACGAGGGGACATAACTTTAAACTGAGGGGTAATAGATATAGGACAGAGGTCAGAGGTAGGTTCTTTACGCAAAGAGTAGTGAGGCCGTGGAATGCCCTACCTGCTACAGTAGTGAACTCGCCAACATTGAGGGCATTTAAAAGTTTATTGGATAAACATATGGATGATAATGGCATAGTGTAGGTTAGATGGCTTTTGTTTCGGTGCAACATCGTGGGCCGAAGGGCCTGTACTGCGCTGTATTGTTCTATGTTCTATGCTCTAAAACTGGTCAATGGGAAGACTGGTCAAAAGGTTTGAGAGAATACCAGATAGACTGAACCTACTCATCCAGCTCCCCAGGCCCAGGTAAAAAATGCTGCCCTAACCATTTTCAGAGCTGTATGGCCATAGGCCAACTCTGCAGAACTTAAAGTCTGAAAAGATCAGCGAAGGTCGAGCCATTCCAAAACACCGGACCTCGGCAGCTCCTGATAAAACTAACTCGTCATAACCCAGCACCGTAGGAATTTAAAACAAAGGTAGGTTCAGGAAGAATCAAATCTCTTCTGACCTTTCAATGTTCCCTCCGAGGATTAAATAATGGTATGAGTGATATGACCAAACATGGTCTGGTCTTTGCTTCCGTTTGTATTTCCGATTAAACTGCTGACCGTACTGTTGTCACATAATCTTGATAAAGTTAATGTATAAATATTGAGCTAATTCTCCACGAAAAGCACGGAACTTGTGACAGACTGAGCAGTTTTGTTGACTGCCCTCTGACTTCAAGTTTTATCCATTACTGCAAGCAGTTGTTTTCGAAAATAAAGCTTGTTATTCTGTCTTAACGAGTGCGTTGAATGTTTCTCTCACAGAAGCGAAAATATTGACTTTCACACTACCATTCACTTTATATACCCTACCTGCATTACACCTTCCAAAATGCATTACCTCACATTTGTCCGGATTAAACTCCATCTGCCATCTCTCCGCCCAAGTCTCCAAACAATCTAAATCCTGCTGTATCCCCTGTCAGTCCTCATCGCTATCCGCAATTCCACCAACCTTTGTGTCGTCTGTAAACTTACTAATCAGACCAGTTACATTTTCTTCCAAATCATTTATATATACTACAAACAGCAAAGGTCCCAGCACTGATCCCTGTGGAACACCACTAGTCACAGCCCTCCAATTAGAAAAGCATCCTTCCATTGCTACTCTCTGCCTTCTATGACCTAGCCCGTTCTGTATCCACCTTGCCAGCTCACCCCTGATCCCGTGTGACTTCACCTTTTGTATTAGTCTACCATGAGGGACCTTGTCAAAGGCCTTACTGAAGTCCATATAGACAACATCCACTGCCCTACCTGCATCAATCACCTTTGTGACCTCCTCGAAAAACTCTATCAAGTTAGTGAGACACGACCTCCCCTTCACAAAACCATGCTGCCTCTCACTAATACGTCCATTTGCTTCCAAATGGGAGTAGATCCTGTCTCGAAGAATTCTCTCCAGTAATTTCCCTACCACTGACGTAAGGCTCACCGGCCTGTAGTTCCCTGGATTATCCTTGCTACCCTTCTTAAACAGAGGAACCACATTGTCTATTCTCCAGTCCTCCGGGACATCACCTGAAGACAGTGCGGATACAAAGATTTCTGTCAAGGCCTCAGCAATTTCCTCTCTAGCCTCCTTCAGTATTCTGGGGTAGATCCCATCAGGCGCTGGGGACTAATCTACCTTAATATGTTTCAAGACGCCCAACTTTAGACGGGGCAGTGTTTGTAAGGAGCATCCAGGAGGGCTTCTTAAAACAATATGTAGACGTCTTTCTGGATCTCAATGTGACCCAGGCTATCTGCACACCCTTCTCCAGACTCAACATCTACCAATTCCTTCTCTATGGTGAATACTGATGCAAAGTATTCATTTAGTACCTCGCCCATTTCCTCTGGCTCTACACATAGATTCGCTTGCCTATCCTTCAGTGGGCCATTCTCTTTCCCTGGCTACCCTCTTGGTTTTTATGTACGCGTAAAAAGCCTTGGGATTTTCCTTAACCCCATTTGCCAATTACTTTTCGTGACCCATTCTGGCCCTCCTGACTCGTTGCTTAAGTTCCTTCCTACATTCCTTATATTCCACACAGGCTTTGTCTGTTCCCAGCCTTTTAGCCCTGACAAATGCCTCCTTTTTCTTTTTCTGAAAATTGCTCTATTTATCCTTCTTCCTCACAGGAACATGCCGGTCCTGAATTCCTTTCAACTGACATGTCAGATGTTGATTTACCCTCAAACATCCGCACCCAATCTAGGTTCTTCAGCTCCCGCCTAATATTGTTATAATTAGCCTTCCCCCAATTTAGCACATTCACCCTAGGACCACTCTTATCCTTGTCCACCAGCACTTTAAAACTTACTGAATTGTGGTCACTGTTCCCGAAATGCTCCCCTACTGAAACTTCTACCACCTGGCCGGGCTCATTCCCCAATACCAGGTCCAGTACAGCCCCTTCCCTAGTTGGACTGTCTACATATTGTTTTAAGAAGCCCTCTTGGATGCTCCTTACAAACTCTGCCCCGTCTAAGCCCCTCGCACTAAGTGAGTCCCAGTCAATATTGGGGAAGTTGAAGTCTCCCATCACAACAACCCTGTTTTTACTCTTTTCCAAAATCTGTCTACCTATCTGCTCCTCTATCTCCCGCTGGCTGTTGGGAGGCCTGTAGAAACATTGTGACTGCAACCTTCTTATTCCTGATCTCTACCGATATAGCCTCACTGCCCTCTGAGGTGTCCTCCCATAGTACAGCTGTGATATTCTCCCTAACCAGTAGCGCAACTCAGCCACCCCTTTTACATCCCCCTCTATCCCGCCTGAAACATCTAAATCCTGGAAAGTTTAGCTGCCAATCCTGCCCTTCCCGCAACCAGGTCTCTGTAATGGCAACAACATCATAGTTCCAAGTACTAATCCAAGCTCTAAGTTAATCTGCCTTACCCGTAATACTTCTTGCATTAAAACATATGCACTTCAGGCCACCAGACCCGCTGTGTTCAGCAACTTCACCCTGTCTGCTCTGCCTCAGAGCCACACTGTCCCTATTCCCTAGTTCTCCTTCAATGCTCTCACCTTCTGACCTATTGCTCCCGTGCCCACCCCCCTGCCATACTAGTTTAAGCCCTCCCGTGTGACACTACCAAATCTCGCGGCCAGGATATTTATGCCTCTCCAGTTTACATGTAACCTGTCCTTCTTATATAGGTCACACCTGCCCCGGAAGAGCTCCCAGTGGTCCAGGTAACGGAAACCCTCCCTCCTACACCAGCTGTTTAGCCACATGTTTAGCTGCTCTTTCATCCTATTTCTAGCCTCACTGGCACGTGGCACAGGGAGTAATCCCGAGATCACAACCCTAGAGGTCCTGTGTTTTACTTTCTGCCTAGCTCCTTGAACTCCTGCTGCAGGACCTCATGCCCCTTCCAGCCTATGTCGTTAGTATCAATATGTACAACGACCTCTGCCTGCTTGCCCTCCCCCTTCAGGATTCCCTCTACCCGTTCGGAGATATCCTGGACCCAGGCACCAGGGAGGCAACATGCCATCCTGGAGTCTCTTTCACGTCCCCAGAAGTGCCTATCTGTGCCCCTGACTATAGAGTCCCCTATGACTATTGCTCTTCTGCGCTTTGACCCTCCCTTTTGAACATCAGAGCCAGCCGTGGTGCCACTACTCTGGCTGCTGCTGTTTTCCCCTGATAGGCTATCCCCCCCGACAGTATCCAAAGGGGTATACCTGTTCGAGAGGGGGGCAACCACAGGGGATTCCTGCACTGACTGCCTGCCCTGTCTGGTGGTCACCCATTTCTCTGCCTGCACCTTGAGTGTGACCATATTTATATAACTGCTATTAATGAGGCTTTCCACCACCTGCATGCTCCTAAGTGCATCCAACTGCCGCCCCAGCTGAACCATGCGGTCTGTGAGGAGCTCCGGTTTGGTGCACTTTCTGCAGATGAAGCCGTCCGGGATGCTGGAAGCCTCCCGGACCTGCCACATCTCACATTCAGAACACTGCATCCCTCTAACTGACATTGCGTCAAATAATGATTAATTAAATTTAAAACTTCTTAAAAAGTTACTGTGAACTATGTTTCCTAGTACTAGATTTCTACTATAAGTGTGAAAGCTAAATACAGTACTCTCCGATCTCTGGCTTAGATACCCCTCTAAACTATAATTAAGTAATTATGTTTAATTAGTTTTCCAATGCTTAATTTTTTTAATTTAGTGTGGATTCCCAACTAGCCAATCAGGTCACAGCTTTTCTGTGATGTCACTTCAGTCTCCCCCCCCTCCCCCTCCGCCCCACACACACACAATTTGAAAAGGTAATGAAAGTTAAAATGAGTAAAAATCACTTACTTACCTTCTGAAGGTCTCAGATCGTCTCAGGTTCTCTCCCTGCTGATTAAATGTTACAGGCCACATGAAAGAGAGAGAACAAAACAGTAGGGAAAAAGCACCTTCTCCCACTCTGCACCGAATCACCTCACTGCACCAAATTACCAAGTTCCAAATTCCCCACTCTGGATGTGTCTCACTCACTCAGGCAATGTCTCTTTGACCTGCGCAACGCTTACCGAGTGTGCTTTCTGTCTGTCTTTTATACAGACTTCAGGACGACTCACACTACTTAAACATCAAAGAGAAGAATACAATGTGTACCTTTGTACCCCGAAACAGGCCTCAGGTGACTGCCAGATAACTGCCTCTCAGCAATTAGGGTAGGGGGCAGCTTCAGCCAATCAGACTGCACTTTTAACTGAAAAACAGCAGAATTAGATTTACCACTTACCTTTCCTGGTTACCTTACTCTACCAAATTACCAAGTTCCAAATTCCCCACTCTGGATGTGTCTCACTCACTCAGGCTGTGCCTCTTTGACCAGGATCCAGTTGCAGAGTGGGGAGCCAAGTCCTAGGTTTTGGAGCTTTGATATGAGCTTGGCTGGGATTATGGTGTTGAAGGCAGAGCTGTAGTCAATAAATAGGAGTCTGATGTAGGAGTCCTTGTTGTCGAGATGCTCTACGGATGAGTGTAGGGCCAGGGAAATGCAGCCTGCTGTGGACCGGTTGCGACGGTATGCGAATTGCAGTGGATCAAGGCGTTCTGGGAGTATGGAGGTGATGCGCTTTATGATCAACCTCTCGAAGCACTTTATTACGAATGGAGTCAGGGTCACCCGGAACGTTGCCTGGTCCTGCTTTGGTGGTCTTCTTGAAGCAGGTGCGGACCTCGGAGTGGAGTAGGGACAGGTTAAAGATGTCCGTGAACACCTCTGCCAGCTGGTCTGCGCAGGTTCTGATTGCATGACCAGAGATCCCATCCGGGCCTGTCGCCTTCCGAGGGTTCACTTTCAGGAAGGCCGATCTGACTTTGGAAGCTGTGATAGTGGGTATGGGCGAGTTATGGGCAGCTGGGGCACTCGATAGCAGATTGTTGGTTACCTGCTCGAACCGAGCATAGAATGCATTGAGTTCATCAGTGAGGGGTGCGCTGCTGCCGGAGATACTGCTCGGCTTCGCTTTGTAGCCCGTTATGTTGTTTATTCTTTGCCACAACCGCCGAGAGTCTGTCTGTGACTCTAGCTTGATTTGTTATTCTCTCTTGGCATCTCGGATGGCTTTGCAGCGGTCGTACCTAGATTTCTTGTACGTCTGGGTCGTCAGATCTGTCTCAGATCTATCCTTCAGTAGGGAGTCAATCTCCCGATTGAGCCATGGTTTCCGGTTGGGGAACGTACGTACTGCTTTCTTTGACACGCAGTCGTCCACATATTTGCTGATGAAGTCTGTGACGGTGGTGGCATACTCATTTAAGTTGGTCGCTGAGTTCTTAAATATGGACCAGTCCACTGTCTCTAAGCAGTCACGTAAGAGATCTTCTGTTTCCTTGGACTAGCACTGCACGACCTTCTTTGCTGGATTCTCCCGCTTGAGTTTCTGCTTGTATGCCAGGAGAAGGAGCGTCTTATGGTCTGATTTCCCAAAGTGCGGTCGGGGGATGGAGCGGTAGGCACCCTTGATTTTTGAGTAGCAGTCGTCCAGAGTGTTGCCGCCCCTGGTGGAACAGGAGATGTGCTGGTGGAATTTTGGCAGTACACTCTTAAGGTTGGCCTTGTCAAAGTCTCTGGCAACGATGAACAAGGCCTCCGGGTGTTCTGTTTCATAGCTGTGTATAACTGTGTACAGTTCGTCCAGCGCCTTCCTCACTTCTGCCTGGATTGGGATGTGCACCACTGTGATAATGGCTGAAGTGAACTCACGTGGATGATAGTATGGGCGGCACTTCACGGTCAGGTATTCCAGGGCCAGAGAGCAGTAGGTCGCCAGTGTCGCCACATCCAAGCACCAGGAGGTGTTGATGAGGAGGCATACCC